>NW_027141631.1:145000-445000 GCF_036365525.1 Heterodontus francisci | reverse complement strand
AGTGTGCGATTTTTCCTGCATCACTTACTGTCCCGGTCACTGTCTGACACTGTACTGATTCAGAGTGTGGGATTTTTCCTGCATCACTTACTGTCCCGGTTACTGTCTGACACTGTACTGATTCAGAGTGTGGGATTTTTCCTGCATCACTTATTGTCCCAGTCACTGTCTGACATTGTACTGATTCAGAGTGTGCGATTTTTCCTGCATCACTTACTGTCCCAGTCACTGTCTGACACTGTACTGATTCAGAGTGTGGGATTTTTCCTGCATCACTTACTGTCCCAGTCACTGTCTGACACTGTACTGATTCAGAGTGTGGGATTTTTCCTGCATCACTTACTGTCCCAGTTACTGTCTGACACTGTACTGATTCAGAGTGTGGGATTTTTCCTGCATCACTTACTGTCCCGGTCACTGTCTGACACTGTACTGATTCAGAGTGTGCGATTTTTCCTGCATCACTTACTGTCCCAGTCACTGTCTGACACTTTACTGATTCAGAGTGTGGGATTTTTCCTGCATCACTTACTGTCCCAGTCACTGTCTGACATTGGACTGATTCAGAGTGTGGGATTTTTCCTGCATCACTTACTGTCCCAGTCACTGTCTGACACTGTACTGATTCAGAGTGTGCGATTTTTCCTGCATCACTTACTGTTCTGGTCACTGTCTGACACTGTACTGATTCAGAGTGTGGGATTTTTCCTGCATCACTTACTGTCCCAGTCACTGTCTGACACTGTACTGATTCAGAGTGTGGGATTTTTCCTGCATCACTTACTGTCCCGGTCACTGTCTGACACTGTACTGATTCAGAGTGTGGAATTTTTCCTGCATCACTTACTGTTCTGGTCACTGTCTGACATTGGACTGATTCAGAGTGTGCGATTTTTCCTGCATCACTTACTGTCCCAGTCACTGTCTGACACTGTACTGATTCAGAGTGTGGGATTTTTCCTGCATCACTTACTGTCCCAGTCACTGTCTGACACTGTACTGATTCAGAGTGTGGGATTTTTCATGCATCACTTACTGTCCCGGTCACTGTCTGACATTGGACTGATTCAGAGTGTGCGATTTTTCCTGCATCACTTACTGTCCCGGTTACTGTCTGACATTGGACTGATTCAGAGTGTGGGATTTTTCCTGCATCACTTACTGTCCCGGTCACTGTCTGACATTGGACTGATTCAGAGTGTGGGATTTTTCCTGCATCACTTACTGTCCCAGTCACTGTCTGACACTGTACTGATTCAGAGTGTGCGATTTTTCCTGCATCACTTACTGTCCCAGTCACTGTCTGACACTGTACTGATTCAGAGTGTGCTATTTTTCCTGCATCACTTACTGTCCCGGTCACTGTCTGACATTGGACTGATTCAGAGTGTGGGATTTTTCCTGCATCACTTACTGTCCCGGTTACTGTCTGACACTGTACTGATTCAGAGTGTGCGATTTTTCCTGCATCACTTACTGTCCCGGTCACTGTCTGACACTGTACTGATTCAGAGTGTGGGATTTTTCCTGCATCACTTACTGTCCCGGTTACTGTCTGACACTGTACTGATTCAGAGTGTGGGATTTTTCCTGCATCACTTATTGTCCCAGTCACTGTCTGACACTGTACTGATTCAGAGTGTGGGATTTTTCCTGCATCACTTATTGTCCCAGTCACTGTCTGACATTGTACTGATTCAGAGTGTGCGATTTTTCCTGCATCACTTACTGTCCCGGTCACTGTCTGACACTGTACTGATTCAGAGTGTGGGATTTTTCCTGCATCACTTATTGTCCCAGTCACTGTCTGACATTGTACTGATTCAGAGTGTGCGATTTTTCCTGCATCACTTACTGTCCCGGTCACTGTCTGACACTGTACTGATTCAGAGTGTGGGATTTTTTTCCTACATCACTTACTGTTCTGGTCACTGTCTGACACTGTACTGATTCAGAGTGTGGGATTATTCCTGTCTCATTTCCGTTGCTGGTCCCATTCTGACACTGTAATGACTCATAGTTTGGAATTCTCCTACATAATGTATTATCCCGGTCACTGTCTGACACTGTCTTTATTCAAAGTCTGGGATTTTTGCTGAATTACTTGCTGTCCAAGTCTCTGTCTGGCACTGGAGTGATTCAGAGTGTGGGATCTTCCCTGCATCAATTTCTGGCCCAGTCATAGTCTGACACTATACTGATTCTGAGTGTGGGATTTTTCCTTCATGACATGCTGCTCCGGTCACTGTCTGACACTACTGATTCAGAATGTGGGTTATTTCCTACATCATTTACTGTCCTGGTCACTGTCTGACACTGTGCTGATTCAGTGTGTGGAATTATACCTGCATCTCTTACTGTCCCAGTTACTGTCTGACACTGTGCTGATTCAGTGTGTGGAATTATACCTGCATCTCTTACTGTCCCAGTTACTGTCTGACACTGTGCTGATTCAGTGTGTGGAATTATACCTGCATCTCTTACTGTCCCAGTTACTGTCTGACATTGGGATGATTCTAAGACTGGGACTTTTTCCTCCATCAGTTGTTGTCCCTCTCATTGTCAGGCTCGATTCTTATTCGGGGAGTGGGATATTTGCTGCGTCAGTTGCTGCATAATCAATAGCTGTCGCTATACTCATTGAGATCGTGTTTTTTTCCTTCATTACTTGCTATCCCAGTCTCTGTCTAACACTCTAATGATTCAGAATGTGTTTTTTCCTGTCTGACACCTCTGTGCGGAGTTTGCAAGTTCTGCCTGTGACCACGTGGGTTTCCGTCGTTGCTCTGGTTTCCTCCCACAGCCAAAGGCTTGCAGGTTGATAGGTAAATTGGCCATTGTGAATTGCCCCTGGTGTAGATAGGTGGTAGGAGAATTGAGGGAAGGTGGGGATGTGGTAAGGAATTTGGGATTAATGTAAAAATGGGTGGTTGATGGTCTGCACAGACTCGGAGGGCCGAAGGCTTGTTTCAGTGCTGTATGACTCTATGCATCAATGACACTATGGTTCAGAGTGAGGGATTTTCCCTGCATTACTTCCTTTCCCGGTAACTGTCTGACACTGTACTGATTCAGTATGTGGGATTTTACCTGTGTCACTTACTGTCCCAGTCACTGTTTAACATTAGACTGATTCACAGAATGGGACTTTTCCTGTATCAGTTGCTGTCACTCTCATTGTCGGTCTATATTCTTATTCAGAGGGTTGGATATTTGCTGTGTCAATGGCTGCACGATCAAAATCTATCACTGTACTCATTGAGATCGTGTTTTTATCTGCATCACTTGCTGTCCCAGTCTCTATCTAACACTGTACAGATTCAGAATGTGGCTTTTTTCCTGCCTTACTTCCTTTCCTAGTCACTGTCTGAACTGTACTGATTCAGAGTCTGGAATTTTTCCTGCATCACTTGCTCTCCCAGTCTCTATCTAACACTGTACAGATTCAGAATGTGGCTTTTTTCCTGCCTTACTTCCTTTCCTAGTCACTGTCTGAACTGTACTGATTCAGAGTCTGGAATTTTTCCTGCATCACTTGCTTTTGCAGTACCTGTCTAACACTGTGCTGATTCCGAGTGCGGGATTTTTCCTGCATCACTTGCTGTCCCGGTTACTGTCTAACACTGTACAGTGCGGAGTTTGCTAGTTCTCTCTGTGAATGCGTGGGTTTCCGTCGTTGCTCTGGTTTCCTCCCAGAGCCAAAGGCTTTCAGGTTGATAGGTAAATTGGCCATTGTAAATTGCCCCTAGTGCAGGGAGGTGGTAGGAGAATTGAGGGATGGTGGGGATGTGGCAGGGAATTTGGGATTAATGTAGGATTAGTATAAGAATGGATGGTTGATGGTCAGCACAGACATGGTGGGCCGAATGGCCTGTTTCAGTGCTGTATGACTCAATGAATCTATGACACTATGATTCAGAGTGAGAGATTTTTCCTGCATTACTTCCTTTCCCAGTCACTCTCTGACCCTGTCCTGGTTCAAGTTCTCAGGATTTTCCTGCATTACTTGCTCTCCTGGTCACTGTCTGAAACAGTACTGATTCAGTGTGAGGGATTTTTCCTGCATCAGTTACTGTTCTGGTCACTGTCTGACACTGTACTGATTCAGAGTGTGGGATAAATACGACATCACTAACTTTCCCAGTCACTCTCTGATGCTCCTGATTCAAGGTCTGGGATTTTTCCTGCATTATTTGCTCTCCCGCGTATGCTCGGACACTGTACTAATTCAGACAATGGGATTTTTCCTGCACCCCGTGCTTTCCCAATCACTGTCTAACACGGTACTGATTCAGAATTTGGGATTTTTCCTACATGACTTACATTCCTGGTAACAGTCTGACACTGAACTGATTCAAGGTCTGGAAGTTTTCCTGCTTCACGTCCTTTCTGGTCACTGTTTAACATGGTACTGATTTAGAGTGTGGAACTTTTCCTTCATTGCTTCCTTTCCCGGTCACTTTTTGACACTGGACTGATTCAAAATATTGGATTCTTCCTGCATCACTTGCTGTCCCAGTAACTCTCTCACACTGCCTTGATTCTAAGCCTGGGATTTTCCCTGCATTACTTGCTTTCCCAGTTACTCTCTGATACTGTCCTGATTCAGACTGTGGGATTTTTCCTGCATGACTTACTTTGCCAGTCACTGTCTAACATGGTACTGATTCAGAGCGTGGGATTTTCTTTCATCACTTCCTTTCCCAAAGGGATAGGCACTGAAACAGGCGCTTTGACCCGCCGACTCTGTGATGACTATCAACCACCCATTAAAGCAAATCCTACATTAACCCTATGTTCCCCCCTTCTCTCAATTCTTCTATCACATTCCTACACCAGGCACAATTTATAACGGCCAATTTACCTACCAACCTGCAGGTCTTGAGCTGCAGGTGGAAACTGGAGAGCACCCAACAGACACCCACACAGGTAGAACGTGAAAACTCCACACAGACAGTACCCAGAACCGAACCTCGGTCACTGGAGCTGTGAGGCTGCGGTGCTAACCACTGAGCCACTGTGCTGGGATCTTTCTGGCATTGTTTACTGTCCCGGTCACTCTCTGACACTGCCCTGATTCAAAGTCGGGGATATTCCTCCATTACATCATTGCCCGGTCACTGCCTGACACTGTACTGATTCAGAGTCTGGCATTTTCCTGCATCATTTAATTTCCAATCACTGTCTGACACTGTCCTGATTCAAAGTCTGGGATATTTCCTGGATTACTTCCTTTCCCAGTCATTGTTTGACACTATACTGATTCAGAGTGTGGGATTATTCCTGCATCAATTAGTGTCCCGATCACGGTCTGTCACTGTACTCATGCAAGGTCTGGGAATTTTCCTTCATTACTTCCTCTCCCGGTTACTCTCTGACACTGGACTGATTCAGACTGTGAGATTTATCCTGCATCAGTTCCGTTCCTGGTCACTGTCTGAAACTGTACTGATTCAGAGTGTGGGATTATTGTTGCATCATTTCCTTTCCCGGGCACTGTCTGACACTGGACTGATTCAGAATGTGGGATTTTTCCCGCAATACTTGCTCTCCTGGCCACTCTCTGACACTGTACTGATTCAGAATGTGGGATTTGTCCTGCATCGCTTCCACTCTTGGTCACAGTCTGACACGATACCTGAACTGGAAAACTTTATCAACTTTGCTTCTAATTTCCACCCTTCTCTCACCTTTACACAGTCCATCTCCGACACTTCCCTTCCCTTCCTCGACTTCTCTGTCTCCATCTCTGGGGATAGGTTGTCTACTAATATCCATTATAAGCCCACCGACTCCCACAGCTACCTCGGAATACACTTCTTCACACCCTGCCTCCTGTAAATACTCCATTCCATTCTCCCAGTTTTTCTGTCTCTGACACAGCTGCTCTGATGGTGCTACCTTCCATGGCAGCGCTTCTGATATGTCTTCCTTTTTCCTCAACCGAGGTTTCCCCCACGTGTCCAGCCCATTTCCTGCACCTCTACCCTCACCCCTTCCCTTTCCGCACAGAACCGCGACAGGGTTCGCTTTGTCCTCACTTTCCACCCCATCAGCCTCCCATATCCAAAGGATCATCCTCCGCCATTTCCACCACCTCCAGCGTGATGCCACTACCAAATGCATCTTCCCCTCCCTTCCCCTGTCGGAATTCTGAAGGGATCATTCCACCCGTGAGACCCTGGTCCACTCCTCCATTACCCCCAGCTCCTCGTCCCCTTCCTATGGCACCTTCCCCTGCTATCGCAGAAGGTGTAATACCTGCCTATTTACCGCCTCTCTCCTTACTATCCCAGGACCCAAACACTCCTTTCTGAGAACAGGGAAAAATATCGAGAAAGGCATAGAGAGAGAGAGAGAGAGAGAGAGATGGATAGAGAGATGAAGAAATACAGAGAGAAAGAGAGAAAGAGAGAGAGCTGGAGATGCAGAGTGAGAGAATGCAGCAGTGATGTAGATATTGAGAAAGATCGCAGATAAAGAGAGATGGAAAGAGGTAGAGGGGTAGAGATACAAACTAAGATGTGTTTACAGAAGAGAGAGTGGTGTCCTGGAGTGGGAGGAGGGCGATGCAATGATAATCTTGCCAGCAAGGAGAGGCAGGGATGGAAAGAGTCAAAGATGTGGAACTGTGTGAGAGAGAAATGGACTGGGAGAGACTGATAAAGAAGCAGAGAGTCGCAGAAAGAGAATGAAAAGAGAAATTTGTGAGACTCTAGAGAGAGGAGGAAATATAAAGGATGTTGAGAGAATATAGAGATAGGAATTTACAGATGTGAAGAAACAGAGCTAGGAACATGATGGGAGGGGTACAGAACAAGTTGCAGCAAGAGATGGAGAGAGGGAAAACTACGGGATTACAGTGACTGTTCTGGAGCAGCGCTTCCCAAACTATTTGCTTCAGAGGCCGCTCCAGCCCGTTCCCTTGTGGTAAAAAGGTCCCGCTAAAACACACAATCAAAATACTGTGGATGCTGGAAATCTGAAATAAAGACCATGCTGGAAATACTGAGCATTTCCAGCACTGTGTTTTTATATTCGCCCCGAAAACATAAGGTCTTCTTTCCTGCATCTAAAAATGAATTAGGCAATAACACAAATACATTTATTACTATTCACTGGTAAAGCTTTTGTCTGAGAATACCACGTGCCAAAAGATTCTCTTTCTGCATCATCAAAGCTTCAGCTTCTGAAATGATTCTCCTTGTGAATGAGATAAATACAATTGATGAAAACAAAACAATGGGTTTTGAACATAAAACAAACACACAGCACGAGACCAGGGCTCTTTTTCTCACTGCCATAAACAAACTCTCAATCACTCTACCTTACAAATACATCCCAGATACAGAGAATGAGAAGAGATTGGAAATGTGAGACATGTGTTTAGGAGCTGCGTACATGCTCATTGTCCTGTTAATGCAGGTAACATAGACAGTTCTGAGCAGAGGCAACACGAGGAGCTGCTTCTTGATGACCTGCAAACTTTTCACTGGCTGGGCAACAGGATACAGAGAGTAGCAGTGGAAGGGAGTTTCTCAAAATGGAGACGTGTGACCAGTGGTGTTCCACAGGGATCCGTGCTGGGACCACTGTTGTTTGTGATATACATAAATGATTTGGAGGAAAGTATAGGTGGTCTGATTAGCAAGTTTGCAGACGACACTAAGATTGGTGGAGTAGCAGATAGTGAAGGGGCCTGTCAGAGAATACAGCAGAATATAGATAGGTTGGAGAGTTGGGCAGAGAAATGGCAGATGGAGTTCAATCAGGGCAAATGCGAGGTGATGCATTTTGGAAGATCCAATTCAAGAGTGAACTATACAATAAATGGAAAGGTCCTGGGGAAAATTGATGTACAGAGAGATTTGGGTGTTCAGGTCCACCCTGAAGGTGGCAACGCAGGTCAATAGAGTGGTCAAGAAGGCATACGGCATGCTTTCCTTCATCGGACGGGGTATTGAGTACAAGAGTTGGCAGGTCATGTTACAGTGGTATAAGACTTTGGTTCGGCCACATTTGGAATACTGCGTGCAGTTCTGGTCGCCACACTACCAAAAGGATGTAGATGCTTTGGAGAGGGTGCAGAGGAGGTTCACCAGGATGTTGACTGGTATGGAGGGCGCTAGCTATGAAGAGAGGTTGAGTAGATTAGGATTATTTTCATTAGAAAGACGAAGGTTGAGGGGGGACCTGATTGAGGTGTACAAAATCATGAGAGGTATAGACAGGGTGGATAGCAAGAAACTTTTTCCCAGAGTGGGAGCTTCAATTACTAGGGGTCGAGAGTTCAAAGTGAGAGGGGAAAGGTTTAGGTGGGATATGCGTGGAAAGTTCTTTACGCAGAGGGTGGCAGGTGCCTGGAATGCGTTGCCAGCAGAGGTGGTAGACGCGGGCATGATAGCGTCTTTTAAGATGTATCTAGACAGATACATGAATGGGCAGGAAGCAAAGAGATACAGTCCCTTAGTAAATATGTGACATGTTCAGATAGAGGATCTGGATCGGCGCAGGCTTGGAGGGCCGAAGGGCCTGTTCCTGTGCTGTAATTTT
This sequence comes from Heterodontus francisci, assembly GCF_036365525.1. Lineage (NCBI taxonomy): Eukaryota > Metazoa > Chordata > Chondrichthyes > Heterodontiformes > Heterodontidae > Heterodontus > Heterodontus francisci. Next base: position 436,447 of record NW_027141631.1, on the reverse strand, counting down.
CTTTGTTCTTTGTTCTATGTGGCCAGAGAGGATTTTAAAATTGAGTCAGATCCCCTGCAGTCTTCTCCCTTGCCTCACATAGGAACCTGGGAGACATCTCATCTGGGCCTGCGGATGTATCTACTTTTCAGGCCGCTAAAAGTGTTATTACCTGCTCCCGTTCAATACTAATTTATTTAAGTAAATCACAATTTCCCTCACTGATCACTACACCCACATCGTCCTTCTCCATGGTGAACACAGATGCAAAGTAATCATTTAAAACCTTAGCTACGTCCTCCGGCTCCACAGACAGATTGTAACTTTGGTCCTTAATAGGCCTTACTCTTTCACTGCTTATCTTCTTGCTCTTAATATACTTATAATGCGTCTTGGGATTTTCCTTTATCTTGCCCGCCAGTGTTTTTTTCATGCCCCCTCTTCGCTCTCCTAATTATTCTTTTTAAGCACACCCTTACATTTCTATACTCCTCCAGGGCCGCTGCTGTTTTCAGTCCTCCGAATCGGCCATTAGCCTCCTTTTTTGTTATTCAGTCCTTATTAGTCCTACCCTTGACCTTTATGGGAGCATGCCGGCCCTGAACTCTCACTATTTCTTTTTTAATGACTCCCACTCGTCTGATATCGACTTTCCTACAAGTAGCTGCTCCCAGTCTAATTTGGCCAGATCCTGTTTCATCATATTGAAATCAGTCTTCCCCCAGATCAATAACTTTATTTGTTGTCCATCTTTGTCCTTTTGAATAACTACCTTAAATCTTACAGTTATGGTCACTATCGCCAAAATGCGCCCGCAATGACACTGCTACCACTTGTTCAGCTTCATTCTCTAAGATTAGGTCCAATACCCCACCTTCTCATGCATGTGCCCCCTTTTTGTTTTTAAGTTCTACCCATATGGCCTCATTTGAGGAACCTTCTAAGATGTCATCCCTCCTTAATGCAGTAATTGACTCCTTGATCAAAAGTGCAATGCCATCCTCCCCTATCATACCAGAAGATTCTATACCCTGGAATACTGAGCTACCCTTTCCTCAACTATGTCTCTGTGATAGCAATAATATCATATTCTGACGTGTTAATCAACGCCCTCAGTTCATTTGCGTTACTAGTAAGACTCCTCGCGTTAAAATGGATGTAATCCACGCTTGTATTATTCGCTTGTTCCTTGACAGGTCTATGTTTTCTCTGTCTTCCAGACTGACTCAGTTTCTCTTCTATATTTGACTGTGCATCACCCCTACTGTAACTCCACTCTGTATCCCAACCCCTGACAAATTAGTTTAACTTCTCCCCCCACCCCCGCCAGTACTGCATCACAACATTACTGGGATAGTAAGAGGGCTATGGGGAAAGAGCGGTGCAATGTAATTAATTTGGATATGATAAATGGCTATAGGAAGGCACTGGGGCAGTGAGAATAATGTGGGGTTTTCTGCAGGTTTGTGGAGAGCGTGAGCTAGTCGGATTCGTTAAGAATTGGGGCAAGGTTGGAGTGCGGCAGTGGGATTTTTTCGAGATTGATGCAGTGGTATGGGGAGGGAGTGTGGCAGTGGGATTTGTTCGAAATAGATACAGTGGTATGGGGAGAGAGTGCGGCAGTGGGAATTGTTCGAAATAGATACAGTGGTATGGGGAGAGAGTGTGGCAGTGGGAATTGTTCGAAATAGATACAGTGGTATGGGGAGAGAGTGTGGCAGTGGGATTTGTTCGAAATAGATACAGTGGTATGGGGAGAGAGTGTGGCAGTGGGAATTGTTCGAAATAGATACAGTGGTATGGGGAGAGAGTGCGGCAGTGGGAATTGTTCGAAATAGATACAGTGGTATGGGGAGAGAGTGTGACAGTGGGATTTGTTCGAAATAGATACATTGGTATGGGGAGAGAGTGTGGCAGTGGGATTTTTTCGAGATTGATGCAGTGGTATGGGAAGAGAGTGTGGCAGTGGGAATTGTTTGAGATTCAAACATTGGTATGGGAAGAGAGTGTGGCAGTGGGATTTGTTCGAGATTGATAACATTGCAATGGGGAGCGAGTGCGGCAATGGTGTTTGTTTGAGATTGATAACAGTGTTATGGGGAGAGAGTGTAGCAGTGGGATTTGTTCGAGATTGATAACAGTGCAATGGGGAGAGAGTGTGACAGTGGGATTTGTTTGAGATTGATAACAGTGTTATGGGGAGAGAGTGTGGCAGTGGGATTTGTTCGAGATTGATTCAGTGGTGGGGGAGAGAGTGGGGTAATCAGATTACTTTGGGGATTGATACAGGGCTATGGGGGAAACAGAGCCGTGGTATTAGTTTGGGGATTGATCCAGGGCATGGGGGAGAGAGCAGAGCAGTGAGATTTGCTGTGAGTGATACTGGAAAATGGAGAGAGAGCTGGACAGTGGGATTAGTTTGGCATTGATACCGGGCATCTGGAGAGAGTGGGGCAGTTGCATTCGTGTAGGATTGACACAGGGCATTGCGGAGAGGGTGAGGCAGTGGGATTGATTTGGGGACTGATACAGGGCTATGGGGTGCGAGCAGGGCAGTGGGATTTGTTTGGAGCTTGTAACAGGGCTATTGGGAGAAAGCGGGCAGTGAGTTTTTATATTTATTGGTAGACAGCTATGTGCAGAGAGTGGGGTAGTGGGATTAATTTGGAATTGATATAGGGCAATGGGGAGAGAGCGATGCAGTGAGATTTGTTTGGGTTGATACAGGGCTATAGGGAAGGAATGGGGCAGTAGAATTAGTTTGGGATTGATACAGAGGTAGAGAGAAGGAGTGGAGCAGTGGGATTAGTCTGGGATTGATACAGCGGTATAGGGAAGGAGTGGGCAGTGTCATTAGTTTGGGATTGATACAGGGCTATGAGGAGAGAGCGCAGGAGTGAGATTTGTTTGGGATTGGTACAGGGCTATGGAGAAGGAGTGGAGCAGGAGGATTAGTTTGGGATTGGTACAGGAATATAGGGAAGGAGTGGGCAGTGAGATTTGTTTGGGTTGATACAGGACTATAGGGAAGGAGTGGGCAGTGTGATTAGTTTGGGATTGGTACAGGGCTATGGAGAAGGAGTGGAGCAGGAGGATTAGTTTGGCATTGGTACAGGAATATAGGGAAGGAGTGGGACAGTGGTATTAGTTTGGGATTGATCCAGGGCTATGGGGAAGTAGAGGGGCAGTAGGATTTGTTTGGGATTGATACAGAGGTATAGGGAAGGAGTTGGGCAGTGGGATTATTTTGGGATTGATACAGCGGTATAGAGAAGGAGCGGGGCAGTGGCATTAGTTTGGGATTGAAACAGTGGTATAGGGAAGGAGTGGGGCAGTGGGATTAGTTTGGGATTGATACAGCGGTATAGGGAAGGAGTGGGGCAGTTGGATTATTTTGGGATTGATACAGCGGTATAGGGAAGGAGTGGGGTAGTGTCATTAGTTTGGGATTGATACAGTTGTATACTGAAGGAGTGGGGCAGTGGCTATAGTTTGGGATTGATGCAGCTGTATACTGAAGGGGTGGGGCAGTGGCTATAGTTTGGGATTGATACAGTTGTATACTGAAGGAGTGGGGCAGTGGCTATAGTTTGGGATTGATCTGGGCTATTAGAAAAGTAAGGTCACTTTTGTATCTGGTTGAGCAGTAACTGTATAATAGAAATTAATCATATAGTAATGTAATATACATGGATTTTTGGTGGCAGTCCAAGTAAGGGAATTATTGTGCCTGGCTGGATAATAACAGTAAAAGTTTAGGTATGAGATCAGTGACATTTCCAGATAACTTTCAGGTCTTTCCACAGTTTCTGTGAGAAGCAATGAGTTCTTGAAACTTCCACTGAGTCTCTCAGGTTCCACAATCCTATTACTTCCAGTCAGGTGGCCACAGAAGCAGCAGGCATTATCTCAGCTCATGTTTATTATGGCACAGAATCTATTTAAATAACAACAATAAGGAGGGTCATTAAGGACAATCCAATTCGCACAAAGATCATTTCCTGAAAAATCCAATCTTGGCAAAACATATTGGCATTGCACTGTGCTGTGTCAGATGAGTTTAGCTTTCAGCTGACCCTCTCCATGTTTCAGGGGCAGTATCTGAGGGTAAACCGATCTGTGAGAATTGTGTAATCTTTCATTGAAATGACAATTTACCACTGAAATTATCTGTAATCGGTAACTAAAAGATTCCTCCTTCTTCCTGCCAGTGTTACCAGACTGCAGCTATCATGTTATATACCTTCCCAACAGTTTGGAAAACTCACGTTAGAGATGTTAAATATCTGCCAAATGTTGCATTATGTAATATGAATGTACACATAGAGTCATAGAGTTATACAGCACAGAAACAGGCCCTTCGGTACATCGTGTCTGTGCCGGTCATCAAGCACCTAACTATTCTAATCCCGTTTTCCGGCACTTGGCCCGTCGCCTTGTATGCTATGATGTTTCAAGTGCACATCTAAGTACCTCTTAAATGTTGTGAGGGTTCCTGACTCTACCACCTTTTCAGGCAGGGCATTCCAGATTCCAACCACATTCTGGGAGAAATTTCGTTTTCTGCAAATCCCCTCTAAACCTTCTTCCCCTTACCTTAAATCTATGCCCTTTGGTTATTGACCCCTCCACTCAGGGAAAGGTTTCTTCCTATCTAACCTATCAATGCCCCTTCTATAGACCTTATAAACCTTCTATTATATATGTAAGATGCCTGAGTAAAATGAGTTAATTTCAGTTGTTCACTGACTGTAATTAATATCAGTCTCCATGGGAACTCATTGTCTCTGTTTTTTATTAATTCCAGTTCGATGAACATAGCAGATTCAGACAGTATACTTCCCACTGTTAATTTTAATGGAATATATTTTAAAGATTTTTTAGGTGTGGATTTGCACACATCAATAATTCAATTCATATAATTTTCTGATTAAACACTCAATACCAAACTATTAAATGTTCATCTGACTCAGAGAAGTTTTCCTATGGAGATCAGCTTCACTCTGGTCTATTAAAAAATACAGTCTTTTTGACGGAACAGTGCTAGTTTAATAGCAGAGCTGACAAAATATGGTAACAGATTCTCCGAATTGGAAGCAATACATTTTGCAGATTCTCTATTCCTCTTCATACGTGTGAGTCTACATAGAATCACTGTGCAAATGCTCAGCCATCCTAATAATGGAGACACCCTCATTGGGGTGGAAGGGGGAGGGGGTCGGAGGGAGGTCTCTCTGAAAATTTTGCTAACACAGCTGGGCATCTGGTACATATGTTTTGTTTCTAATTTTCTGAATCTAAGCTGACACAGAGCAACACAAGATCCCCTTGAAATTTCCCTCAGTCAGAGTGACCCTGAACCCCAGTGGTAAACAAGACAGGTTACATTCCCAGTCATAGTTACATCTCCCATTCAGACAATCAGAGACTATCATGACTGTCTTGAAGGGGATTGAATTGTTAAATTGAGCTAAGTGTTTGTTTGGACAAATCTGTTAAAATATATTCTGTGATCTGAGAAGTGTTAATGGGAGAATTGTGAAATTTGTTCTCCTGAACTTACAGTAACTAATGAGGAGCCGAGAATATTTAGGCTCCAAGCTGAGAAACATTAATCCCAATCACTGAACAGCAGCATTAACCCTTGACAATCTAATTTTTTTTATACAGCAATACAGATTAAACCAGATATTAAACAAATGTGAATTGAAAGCCCCACAAACAAGTGAATATGATCATATGATGAACGATATTGGGAATAACAGCTGACACGAATCTCTTGATCTGATAGGAATGATGTGAAGTGGGAGCTGATTCATTTACAGATTTCAAATTATTTACATGATCCGATGTAATTCCAGAGAATATATATCCACTTCTCAGAGCTGGGGTCAGTAATCACACATGGGAACTGAAATAATGAACTGGTCAAACTCCATCAAATATCAGACCTGGGGAAATCAGACATTTCTATCTATTTTACACAATACATTATGGTTCTTTCGTGGAAATTTTGTAAATTCCAAATAGGATCAATGCTCATTAATTAATTAAACTAACGGTCACTGTGAATAAATTTACAAAACTAGTTAACTCTCCATTTAAATTGTGTAACTCTTCCTCGGTTCAGTGAGATATAAGGTACACTGAAAGAGAGTAGTTTTTCTCAAACAGTGCCCTTGTACAACACTGTGCTAGTGTTTCAACTGGATCTAATGAAAGTACAAGTGAGGGCAGTGATGTCCCTGGATATACAGTGACTGTAAAGTTAAATCTGTGATATATATGGAAGGGTAGTAGCGATAAAACTGAGGCCAGTGATGCTCTGTCACAGTATAACAGGAACATTCATATATATGCATGGGTCATAACAGTAAAAGTGAGGTTAATGTTGTATCTGGATGAGCAATAACAGTATAAAAGTGATCAATCAGAGATCTGGATGTTTAGTAACAGTCAAAGTGAGGTTAATGTTGTATCTGGATGAGCAATAACAGTATAAAAGTGATCAATCAGAGATCTGGATGTTTAGTAACAGTCAAAGTGAGGTTAATGTTGTATCTGGATGAGCAATAACAGTATAAAAGTGATCAATCAGAGATCTGGATGTTTAGTAACAGTCAAAGTGAGGTCAGTGGTGTGTCTGGATGAGCAATAACAGTATAAAAGTGATCAATCAGAGATCTGGATGTTTAGTAACAGTCAAAGTGAGGTCAGTGGTGTGTCTGGATGAGCAATAACAGTATAAAAGTGATCAATCAGAGATCTGGATGTTTAGTAACAGTCAAAGTGAGGTTAATGTTGTATCCGGATGAGCAATAACAGTATAAAAGTGATCAATCAGAGATCTGGATGGATAGTAACAGTCAAAGTGAGGTCAGTGTTGTATCTGGATGAGCAATAACAGTATAAAAGTGATCAATCAGAGATCTGGATGTTTAGTAACAGTAACAGTGAGGTCAGTGGTGTGTCTGGATGAGCAATAACAGTATAAAAGTGATCAATCAGAGATCTGGATGTTTAGTAACAGTAAAAGTGAGGTCAGTGGTGTGTCTGGATGAGCAATAACAGTATAAAAGTGATCAATCAGAGATCTGGATGTTTAGTAACAGTAAAAGTGAGGTCAGTGGTGTATCTGGATGAGCAATAACAGTATAAAAGTGATCAATCAGAGATCTGGATGTTTAGTAACAGTAAAAGTGAGGTTAATGTTGTATCTGGATGAGCAATAACTGTATAAAAGTGATCAATCAGAGATCTGGATGTTTAGTAACAGTAAAAGTGAGGTCAGTGGTGTGTCTGGATGAGCAATAACAGTATAAAAGTGATCAATCAGAGATCTGGATGGATAGTAACAGTCAAAGTGAGGTCAGTGTTGTATCTGGATGAGCAATAACTGTATAAAAGTGATCAATCAGAGATCTGGATGTTTAGTAACAGTCAAAGTGAGGTTAATGTTGTATCTGGATGAGCAATAACAGTATAAAAGTGATCAATCAGAGATCTGGATGTTTAGTAACAGTAAAACTGAGGTTAATGTTGTATCTGGATGAGCAATAACAGTATAAAAGTGATCAATCAGAGATCTGGATGTTTAGTAACAGTCAAAGTGAGGTCGGTGGTGTGTCTGGATGAGCAATAACAGTATAAAAGTGATCAATCAGAGATCTGGATGTTTAGTAACAGTCAAAGTGAGGTCAGTGGTGTGTCTGGATGAGCAATAACAGTATAAAAGTGATCAATCAGAGATCTGGATGGATAGTAACAGTCAAAGTGAGGTCAGTGTTGTATCTGGATGAGCAATAACTGTATAAAAGTGATCAATCAGAGATCTGGATGTTTAGTAACAGTCAAAGTGAGGTTAATGTTGTATCTGGATGAGCAATAACAGTATAAAAGTGATCAATCAGAGATCTGGATGTTTAGTAACAGTCAAAGTGAGGTCAGTGGTGTGTCTGGATGAGCAATAACAGTATAAAAGTGATCAATCAGAGATCTGGATGGATAGTAGCAGTCAAAGTGAGGTCAGTGTTGTATCTGGATGAGCAATAACAGTATAAAAGTGATCAATCAGAGATCTGGATGTTTAGTAACAGTAAAAGTGAGGTCAGTGGTGTGTCTGGATGAGCAATAACAGTATAAAAGTGATCAATCATAGATCTGGATGTTTAGTAACAGTCAAAGTGAGGTTAATGTTGTATCCAGATGAGCAATAACAGTATAAAAGTGATCAATCAGAGATCTGGATGTTTAGTAACAGTACAACTGAGGTCAGTGGTGTGTCTGGATGAGCAATAACAGTATAAAAGTGATCAATCAGAGATCTGGATGTTTAGTAACAGTCAAAGTGAGGTTAATGTTGTATCCGGATGAGCAATAACAGTATAAAAGTGATCAATCAGAGATCTGGATGTTTAGTAACAGTCAAAGTGAGGTTAATGTTGTATCCGGATGAGCAATAACAGTATAAAAGTGATCAATCAGAGATCTGGATGTTTAGTAACAGTCAAAGTGAGGTCAGTGTTGTATCTGGATGAGCAATAACAGTATAAAAGTGATCAATCAGAGATCTGGATGTTTAGTAACAGTAAAAGTGAGGTCAGTGGTGTGTCTGGATGAGCAATAACAGTATAAAAGTGATCAATCAGAGATCTGGATGTTTAGTAACAGTAAAAGTGAGGTCAGTGGTGTGTCTGGATGAGCAATAACAGTATAAAAGTGATCAATCAGAGATCTGGATGTTTAGTAACAGTAAAACTGAGGTCAGTGGTGTATCTGGATGAGCAATAACAGTATAAAAGTGATCAATCAGAGATCTGGATGTTTAGTAACAGTAAAAGTGAGGTTAATGTTGTATCTGGATGAGCAATAACTGTATAAAAGTGATCAATCAGAGATCTGGATGTTTAGTAACAGTAAAAGTGAGGTCAGTGGTGTGTCTGGATGAGCAATAACAGTATAAAAGTGATCAATCAGAGATCTGGATGTTTAGTAACAGTAAAAGTGAGGTTAATGTTGTATCTGGATGAGCAATAACAGTATAAAAGTGATCAATCAGAGATCTGGATGTTTAGTAACAGTAAAAGTGAGGTTAATGTTGTATCTGGATGAGCAATAACAGTATAAAAGTGATCAATCAGAGATCTGGATGTTTAGTAACAGTAAAAGTGAGGTCAGTGGTGTGTCTGGATGAGCAATAACTGTATAAAAGTGATCAATCAGAGATCTGGATGTTTAGTAACAGTAAAAGTGAGGTTAATGTTGTATCCGGATGAGCAATAACAGTATAAAAGTGATCAATCAGAGATCTGGATGTTTAGTAACAGTAAAAGTGAGGTCAGTGGTGTGTCTGGATGAGCAATAACTGTATAAAAGTGATCAATCAGAGATCTGGATGTTTAGTAACAGTAAAAGTGAGGTTAATGTTGTATCCGGATGAGCAATAACAGTATAAAAGTGATCAATCAGAGATCTGGATGTTTAGTAACAGTAAAAGTGTGGTCAGTGGTGTGTCTGGATGAGCAATAACTAACTGTATAATAGGGATCAATCATATATCTGGATGTGTAATGTGATGCCCCATTCAAAGCCCCCAATCAAAATATATGATTCTTATTTTTGGTTGGAGGAACACACTGTTAATTCAATCCCATCCCCCCACAAATCGGCTAACATATCTTTTAAACTTTCCACATTAACACTGAGCTTTCACAACTTTAAAAACAGGTCCTGGAGGAAATACTGAGCTGTCACAACTGTAAATACAGGGCCTGGAGGAAATACTGAGGTGTCACAACATTAAACACAGGTCCTGGGGGAAATACTGAGCTGTCACAACTGTAAATACAGGGCCTGGAGGAAATACTGAACTGTCACATCTGTGAAAACAGGGCCTGCAGGAAATACTGAACCGTCACAACATTAAACACAGGTCCTGGGGGAAATACTGAGCTGTCACAACTTTAAAGACAGGTCCTGGGTAAAATATTGAACTGTCACATCTGTGAAAACAGGGCCTGCAGGAAATACTGAACTGTCACAACTTTAAAGACAGGTCCTGCGGGAAAGACTGAGCTGTCACAAATTTAAAGACATGTCCTGGGGGAAATACTGAACTGTCACAACTTTAAAGACAGGTCCTGGGGGAAATACTGAACTGTCACAACTTTAAAGACAGGTCCTGGGTAAAATGTTGAACTGTCACATCTGTGAAAACAGGGCCTGCAGGAAATACTGAACCGTCACAACATTAAACACAGGTCCTGGGGGAAATACTGAGCTGTCACAACTTTAAAGACAGGTCCTGGGTAAAATATTGAACTGTCACATCTGTGAAAACAGGGCCTGCAGGAAATACTGAACTGTCACAACTTTACAGACAGGTCCTGCGGGAAAGACTGAGCTGTCACAACTTTAAACACATGTCCTGGGGGAAATACTGAACTGTCACAACTTTAAAGACAGGTCCTGGGGGAAAGACTGAGCTGTCACAACTTTAAACACAGGTCCTGGGGGAAATACTGAGCTGTCACAACTTTAAACACAGGTCCTGGAGGAAATACTGAGCTGTCACACCTGTAAACACAGGTCCTGGGGAAATACTGAGCTGTCACACCTGTAAACACAGGTCCTGGGGAAATACTGAGCTGTCACAACTTTAAACACATATCCTGGGGAAATACTGAGCTGTCACAACTTTAAACACAGGTCCTGGAGGAAATACTGAGCTGTCACACCTGTAAACACAGGTCCTGGAGGAAATACTGAGCTGTCGTAGTTTTAAACACAGGTCCTGGGGAAAACACTGAGCTGTCACAACTTTAAAGACAGGTCCTGGGGAAAATACTGAGCGTTCACAACTTTAAACACAGGTCCTGGGGATAACACGGAGCTGTCACAACTTGAAAGACAGGGCCTGCGGGAAATACTGAACTGCCACAACTTTAAACACAGGTCCTGGAGGAAATACTGAGCTGTCACAACTTTAAACACAGGAACTGGGGAAAATACGGAGCTGTCACAACTTTAAAGACAGGGCCTGGGGGAAATACTGAGCTGTTGTAGTTTTAAAAACAGGACATGTGGAAAATACTGAGCTGTCACAACTTTAAACACAGGTCCAGGGGAAAATACGGAGCTGTCACAACTTTAAAAGCAGGTCCTGGGTGAAATACTCATCTGTCACAACTTTAAACACAGGTCCTGGAGGAAATACTGAGCTGTCACAACTTTAAAGACAGGTCCTGGGAGAAACACTGAGCTTTCACAACTTTAAAAACAGGTCCTGAGGGAAATACAGTGCTGTCACAACTTTAAAGACAGGTCCTGGGAGAAACATTGAGCTGTCACAACTTTAAACACAGGTCCTGGGAGAAACACTGAGCTGTCACAACTTTAAACACAGGTCCTGGAGGAAATACTGAGCTGTCACAACTTTAAACACAGGTCCTGGAGGAAATACTGAGCTGTCACAACTTTAAAGACAGTTCCTGGGGGAAAAACTGAGCTGTCACAACTTTAAAGACATGCCCTGGAGGAAATACTGAACTGTCACAACTTTAAAGACAGGTCCTGGGTAAATTATGGAGCTGTCTCAACGGCAAGCACAGGGCCTGTGGAAAGACTGAGCTGTCACAACTTTAAAGAATGGTCCTGGGGGAAATACTGAACTGTCACAACTTTAAACACAGGTCCTGGAGGAAATACCGAGCTGTCAAAACTGTAAAGATAGGTCCTGGAGGAAATACTGAGCTGTCACAACTTTAAACACAGGTCCTGGGGGAAATACTGAGCTGTCACTACTTTAAACACAGGTCCTGGAGGAAATACTGTGCTGTCACAACTTTAAACACAGGTCCTGGAGGAAATACTGAGCTGTCACACCTGTAAACACAGGTCCTGGAGGAAATACTGAGCTGTCGTAGTTTTAAACACAGGTCCTTGGGAAAATACTGAGCTGTCACAACTTTAAACAAAGGTCCTGGGGATCACACGGAGCTGTCACAACTTTAAAGACAGGGCCTGCGGGAAATACAGAACTGTCACAACTTTAAACACAGGTCCTGGAGGAAATACTGAGCTGTCACAACTTTAAACACAGGTCCTGGGGAAAATACGGAGCTGTCACAACTTTAAAGATAGGGCATGGGGGAAATACTGAGCTGTCGTAGTTTTAGAAACAGGACCTGTGGAAAATACTGAGCTGTCACAACTTTAAACACAGGTCCTGGAGGAAATACTGAGCTGTCGTAGTTTTAAACACAGGTCCTGGGGAAAATACTGAGCTGTCACAACTTTAAACAAAGGTCCTGGGGAACACACGGAGCTGTCACAACATTAAAGACAGGTCCTGGGTAAAATACTGAACAGCCACTTCTGTCAAAACAGGGCCTGCTGGAAATACTGAACTGTCACAACTTTAAAGACAGGTCCTGGGGGAAATACGGAGCTGTCACAACTTTAAACACAGGTCCTGGGGGAAATACTGAGCTGTCACAACTTTAAAGACAGGTCCTGGGTAAAATACTGAACTGTCACAACTTTAAAGACAGGTCCTGGGGGAAAATCTGAGCTGTCACAACTTTAAAGACATGCCCTGGGGGAAATACTGAACTGTCACAACTTAAAGACAGGTCCTGGGGGAAAGGCTGAGCTGTCACAACTTTAAACACAGGTCCTGGGGGAAAGACTGAGATGTCAGAACTTTAAACACAGGTCCTGGGGGAAATACTGAGCTGTCACATTTTTAAACACAGGTCCTGGGTAAAATATGGAGCTGTCTCAACGGCAAGCACAGGGCCTGTGGAAAGACTGAGCTGTCACAACTTTAAACAAAGGTCCTGGGGAACACACGGAGCTGTCACAACATTAAAGACAGGTCCTGGGTAAAATACTGAACAGCCACTTCTGTCAAAACAGGGCCTGCTGGAAATACTGAACTGTCACAACTTTAAAGACAGGTCCTGGGGGAAATACTGAACTGTCACAACTTTAAACACAGGTCCTGGGGGAAATACGGAGCTGTCACAACTTTAAACACAGGTCCTGGGGGAAATACTGAGCTGTCACAACTTTAAAGACAGGTCCTGGGTAAAATACTGAACTGTCACATCTGTGAAAACAGAGCCTGCAGTTAATACTGAACTGTCACAACTTTAAAGACAGGTCCTGGGGGAAAAACTGAGCTGTCACAACTTTAAAGACATGCCCTGGGGGAAATACTGAACTGTCACAACTTTAAAGACAGGTTCTGGGGGAAGTACAGAGCTGTGACAACTTAAAGACAGGTCCTGGGGGAAAGGCTGAGCTGTCACAACTTTAAACACAGGTCCTGGGGGAAAGACTGAGATGTCAGAACTTTAAACACAGGTCCTGGGGGAAATACTGAGCTGTCACATTTTTAAACACAGGTCCTGGGTAAAATATGGAGCTGTCTCAACGGCAAGCACAGGGCCTGTGGAAAGACTGAGCTGTCACAACTTTAAAGAATGGTCCTGGGGGAAATACTGAACTGTCACAACTTTAAACACAGGTCCTGGAGGAAATACCGAGCTGTCAAAACTGTAAATACAGGGCCTGGAGGAAATACTGAGCTGTCACAACTTTAAACACAGGTCCTGGGGGAAATACTGAGCTGTCACAACTTTAAACACAGGTCCTGGAGGAAATACTGAGCTGTCACAACTTTACACACAGGTCCTGGGGGAAATACTGAGCTGTCACTACTTTAAATACAGGTCCTGGAGGAAATACTGTGCTGTCACAACTTTAAACACAGGTCCTGGAGGAAATACTGAGCTGTCACACCTGTAAACACAGGTCCTGGAGGAAATACTGAGCTGTCGTAGTTTTAAACAACGGTTCTGGGGAAAATACTGAGCTGTCACAACTTTAAACACAGGTCCTGGGGATCACACGGAGCTGTCACAACTTTAAAGACAGGGCCTGCGGGAAATACTGAACTGTCACAACTTTAAACACAGGTCCTGGAGGAAATACTGAGCTGTCACAACTTTAAACACAGTTCCTGGGGAAAATACGGAGCTGTCACAACTTTAAAGATAGGGCCTGGGGGAAATACTGAGCTGTCGTAGTTTTAAAAACAGGACCTGTGGAAAATACTGAGCTGTCACAACTTTAAACACAGGTCCTGGGGAAAATACGGAGCTGTCACAACTTTAAAAACAGGTCCTGGTGGAAATACTGAACTGTCACAACTTTAAATACAGGTCCTGGAGGAAATACTGAGCTGTCGTAGTTTTAAACACAGGTCCTGGGGAAAATACTGAGCTGTCACAACTTTAAACAAAGGTCCTGGGGAACACACGGAGCTGTCACAACATTAAAGACAGGTCCTGGGTAAAATACTGAACTGCCACTTCTGTCAAAACAGGGCCTGCTGGAAATACAGAACTGTCACAACTTTAAACACAGGTCCTGGGGGAAATACTGAACTGTCACAACTTTAAACACAGGTCCTGGGGGAAATACTGAGCTGTCACAACTTTAAAGACAGGTCCTGGGTAAAATACTGAACTGCCACATCTGTGAAAACAGGGACTGCTGGAAATACTGAACTGTCACAACTTTAAAGAAAGTTCCTGGGGGAAATACTGAGCTGTCACAACTTTAAAGAAAGGTCCTGGGTGAAACACTGAGCTGTCACAACTTCAAAGACAGGTCCTGGGGGAAATACGGAGCTGTCACAACTTTAAACAAAGGTCCTGGAGGAAATACTGAGCTGTCACACCATTAAACACAGGTCCTGGGGGAAATACTGAGCTGTCACAACTTTAAACACAGGTCCTGGGGGAAATACTGAGCTGTCACAACTTTAAACACAGGTCCTGGAGGAAATACTGAGCTGTCACAACTTTAAACACAGGTCCTGGGGATAACACGGAGCTGTCACAACTTTAAAGACAGGGCCTGCGGGAAATACTGAACTGTCACAACTTTAAACACAGGTCCTGGGGAAAATACGGAGCTGTCTCAACTTTAAAAACAGGTCCTGGGGGAAATACTGATCTGTCACAACATTAAAGACAGATCCTGAGGGAAATACTGAGCTGTCACAACTTTAAAGACAGGTCCTGGTGGAAATACTGAGCTGTCACAACCTTAAACACAGGTCCTGGGAGAAACACTGAGCTTTCACAACTTTGAAAACAGGTCCTGGGGAAATACTGAGCTGTCACAAATTTAAAGACAGGCTCTGGAGAAACACTGAGCTGTCACAACTTTAAACACAGGTCCTGGGGAAATACTGAGCTGTCACAAATTTAAAGACAGGTCCTGGGTAAAATACTGAACTGTCACATCTGTGAAAACAGGGCCTGCTGGAAATCCTGAACTGTCACAACTTTACACACAGGTCCTGGGGGAAAGACTGAGCTGTCACAAATTTAAAGACAGGTCCTGGGTAAAATACTGAACTGTCACATCTGTGAAAACAGGGCCTGCTGGAAATACTGAACTGTCACAACTTTAAAGACAGGTCCTGGGGGAAAGACTGAGCTGTCACAACTTTAAAGACATGTCCTGGGGGAAATACTGAACTGTCACAACTTTAAACACAGGTCCTGGGTAAAATACTGAACTGCCACATCTGTGAAAACAGGGCCTGCTGGAAATCCTGAACTGTCACAACTTTACACACAGGTCCTGGGGGAAAGACTGAGCTGTCACAACTTTAAAGACATGTCCTGGGGGAAATACTGAGCTGTCACAACTTAAAGACAGGTCCTGGGAGAAAGACTGAGCTGTCACAACTTTAAACACAGGTCCTGGGGGAAAGACTGAGCTCTCACAACTTTAAACACAGGTCCTGGGTACAATATTGAGCTGTCTCAAAGGTAAACACAGGGCCTGGGGAAAGACTGAGCTGTCACAACTTTAAAGAAAGGTCCTTGGGGAAATACTGAACTGTCACATCTTTAAACACAGGGCCTGGGGGAAATACTGAGCTGTCACAACTTAAAGACAAGTCCTGGGTAAAATACTGAACTGTCACAACTTTAAGGACAGATCCTGGGGGAAATACTGAACTGTCACAAATGTTAACACAGGTCCTGGGGGAAATACTGAGCTGTCACATCTTTAATCACAGGGCCTGGGGGAAGTACTGAGCTGTCACAACTTAAAGACAAGTCCTGGCGGAAATACTGAACTGTCACAACTGTAAACAAAGGTCCTGGAGGAAATACTGAGCTGTCACACCTGTAAACACAGGTCCTGGAGGACATACTGAGCTGTCGTAGTTTTAAACACAGGTCCTGGGGAAAATACTGAGCTGTCACAACTTTAAAGACAGGTACTGGGGAAAATACTGAGCTGTCACAACTTTAAACACAGGTCCTGGGGATAACACGGAGCTGTCACAAATTTAAAGACAGGGCCTGCGGGAAATACTGATCTGTCACAACTTTAAACACAGGTCCTGGAGGAAATACGGAGCTGTCACAACTTTAAACACAGTTCCTGGCGAAAATACGGAGCTGTCACAACTTTAAAGACAGGGCCTGGGGGAAATACTGAGCTGTCGTAGTTTTAAAAACAGGACCTGTGGAAAATACTGAGTTGTCACAACTTTAAAGACAGGTCCTGAGGGAAATACTGAGCTGTCACAACTGTAAACACAGTTCCTGGAGGAAAGACTGAGCTGTCACAACTTGAAAGACTGGTCCTGGGGGAAATACTGAGCTGTCACAACTTTAAAGACAGGTACTGGGGAAAATACTGAGCTGTCACAACTTTAAAGTACGGTCCTGGGAGAAAAACTGAGCTGTCACAACTTTAAAGACAGGTCCTGGGGGAAATACTGAGCTGTCACAACTGTAAATACAGGGCTTGGAGGAAATACTGAGCTGTCACAACATTAAACACAGGTCCTGGGGGAAATACTGAGCTGTCACAACTTTAAACACAGGTCCTGGAGGAAATACTGAACTGTCACAACTGTAAACACAGGGACTGGGGGAAATACTGAACTGTCACAACTGTAAACACAAGTCCTGGGGGAAATACTGAACTGTCACAACTTTAAGGACAGATCCTGGGGGAAATACTGAACTGTCACAACTGTAAACACAGGGACTGGAGGAAATACTGAACTGTCACAACTTTAAAAACAGGTCCTGGGGGAAATACTGAGCTGTCACATCTTTAAACACAGGGCCTGGGGGAAGTACTGAGCTGTCACAACTTTACACACAGGTCCTGGGGGAAAGACTGAGCTGTCACAACTTTAAAGACATGTCCTGGGGGAAATACTGAACTGTCACAACTTTAAAGACAGGTCCTGGGTGAAAGGCTGAGCTGTCACAACTTTAAAGACATGTCCTGGGGGAAATACTGAGCTGTCACAACTTTAAACACAGGTCCTGGGGGAGATACTGAGCTGTCACAACTTTAAACACAGGTCCTGGGGGAAAGACTAAGCTCTCACAACTTTAAACACAGGTCCTGGGGGAAATACTGAGCTGTCACATCTTTAAACACAGGTCCTGGGTACAATATTGAGCTGTCTCAACGGTAAACACAGGGCCTGGGGAAAGACTGAGCTGTCACAACTTTAAAGAAAGGTCCTTGGGGAAATACTGAACTGTCACATCTTTAAACACAGGTCCTGGGGGAAATACTGAGCTGTCACAACTTTAAACACAGGTCCTGGGGAAATACTGAGCTGTCACAAATTTAAAGACAGGTCCTTGGGGAAATACTGAACTGTCACATCTTTAAACACAGGTCCTGGGTAAAATACTGAACTGTCACATCTGTGAAAACAGGGCCTGCTGGAAATACTGAACTGTCACAACTTTAAAGACAGGTCCTGGGGGAAAGACTGAGCTGTCACAACTTTAAAGACATGTCCTGGGGGAAATACTGAACTGTCAAAACTTTAAACACAGGTCCTGGGTAAAATACTGAACTGCCACATCTGTGAAAACAGGGCCTGCTGGAAATCCTGAACTGTCACAACTTTACACACAGGTCCTGGGGGAAAGGCTGAGCTGTCACAACTTTAAAGACATGTCCTGGTGGAAATACTGAACTGTCACAACTTTAAAGACAGGTCCTGGGTGAAAGGCTGAGCTGTCACAACTTTAAAGACATGTCCTGGTGGAAATACTGAGCTGTCACAACTTTAAAGACATGTCCTGGGGGAAATACTGAGCTGTCACAACTTTAAACACAGGTCCTGGGGGAGATACTGAGCTGTCACAACTTAAACACAGGTCCTGGGGGAAATACTGAGCTGTCACAACTTTACAGACAGGTCCTGGGGGAAATACTGAGCTGTCACAACTTAAAGACAAGTCCTGGGTAAAATACTGAGTTGTCACAACTTTACAGACAGGTCTTGGGGGAAATACTGAACTGTCACAACTGTAAACACAAGTCCTGGGGGAAATACTGAACTGTCACATCTTTAAACACAGGGCCTGGGGGAAATACTGAGCTGTCACAGCTTTAAGGACAGATCCTGGGGGAAATACTGAACTGTCACAAATGTAAACACAGGTCCTGGGGGAAATACTGAGCTGTCACAACTTTAAAGACAGGTCCTGGAGGAAATACTGAGCTGTCACATCTTTAATCACAGGGACTGGGGGAAATACTGAACTGTCACAACTGTTAACACAGGTCCTGGGGGAAATACTGAGCTGTCACAACTTTAAAGACAGGTCCTGGGGGAAATACTGAGCTGTCACATCATTAATCACAGGGCCTGGGGGAAGTACTGAGCTGTCACAACTTAAAGACAAGTCCTGGCGGAAATACTGAACTGTCACAACTGTAAACACAGGGCCTGGAGGAAATACTGAACTGTCACAACTGTAAATACAGGGCTTGGAGGAAATACTGAGCTGTCACAACATTAAAAACAGGTCCTGGGGGAAATACTGAGCTGTCACAACTTTAAACACAGGTCCTGGAGGAAATACTGAGCGGTCACACCTGAAAACACAGGTCCTGGAGGAAATACTGAGCTGTCGTAGTTTTAAACACAGGTCCTGGGGAAAATACTGAGCTGTCACAACTTTAAACACAGGTCCTGGAGGAAATACGGAGCTGTCACAACTTTAAACACAGTTCCTGGCGAAAATACGGAGCTGTCACAACTTTAAAGACAGGGCCTGGGGGAAATACTGAGCTGTCGTAGTTTTAAAAACAGGACCTGTGGAAAATACTGAGCTGTCACAACTTTAAAGACAGGTCCTGAGGGAAATACTGAGCTGTCACAACTGTAAACACAGGTCCTGGAGGAAAGACTGAGCTGTCACAACTTGAAAGACTGGTCCTGGGGGAAATACTGAGCTGTCACAACTTTAAAGACAGGTACTGGGGAAAATACTGAGCTGTCACAACTTTAAAGAACGGTCCTGGGGGAAATACTGAGCTGTCACAACTGTAAATACGGGGCTTGGAGGAAATACTGAGCTGTCACAACATTAAACACAGGTCCTGGGGGAAATACTGAGCTGTCACAACTTTAAACACAGGTCCTGGAGGAAATACTGAACTGTCACAACTGTAAACACAGGGACTGGGGGAAATACTGAACTGTCACAACTTTAAGGACACATCCTGGGGGAAATACTGAACTGTCACAACTGTAAACACAGGTCCTGGGGGAAATACTGAACTGTCACAAATGTAAACACTGGGACTGGGGGAAATACTGAACTGTCACATCTTTAAACACAGGGCCTGGGGGACGTACTGAGCTGTCACATCTTAAAGACAAGTCCTGGGGGAAATACTGAACTGTCACAACTGTAAACACAGGTCCTGGGGGAAATACTGAGCTGTCACAACTTTAAACACAGGTCCTGGAGGAAATACTGAGCTGTCACACCTGTAAACACAGGTCCTGGAGAAAATACTGAGCTGTCGTAGTTTTAAACACAGGTCCTGGGGAAAATACTGAGCTGTCACAACTTTAAAGACAGGTGCTGGGGAAAATACTGAGCTGTCACAACTTTAAACACAGGTCCTGGAGGAAATACTGAGCTGTCACAACTTTAAACACAGTTCCTGGGGAAAATACGGAGCTGTCACAACTTTAAAGACAGGGCCTGGGGGAAATACTGAGCTGTCGTAGTTTTAAAAACAGGACCTGTGGAAAATACTGAGTTGTCACAACTTTAATGACATGTCCTGAGGGAAATACTGAGCTGTCACAACTGTAAACACAGGTCCTGGAGGAAAGACGGAGCTGTCACAACTTGAAAGACTGGTCCTGGGGGAAATACTGAGCTGTCACAACTTAAAAGACAGTTACTGGGGAAAATACTGAGCTGTCACAACTGTAAATACAGGGCTTGGAGGAAATACTGAGCTGTCACAACTGTAAATACAGGGCTTGGAGGAAATACTGAGCTGTCACAACATTAAAAACAGGTCCTGGGGGAAATACTGAGCTGTCACAACTTTAAACACAGGTCCTGGAGGAAATACTGAGCTGTCACAACTGTAAATACAGGGCTTGGAGGAAATACTGAGCTGTCACAACATTAAAAACAGGGCCTGGGGGAAATACTGAGCTGTCACAACTTTAAACACAGGTCCTGGAGGAAATACTGAGCGGTCACACCTGAAAACACAGGTCCTGGAGGAAATACTGAGCTGTCGTAGTTTTAAACACAGGTCCTGGGGAAAATACTGAGCTGTCACAACTTTAAACACAGTTCCTGGAGGAAATACTGAGCTGTCACAACTTTAAACACAGGTCCTGGAGGAAATACTGAGCTGTCACACCTGTAAACACAGGTCCTGGAGGAAATACTGAGCTGTCGTAGTTTTAAACACAGGTCTTGGGGATAACACGGAGCTGTCACAACTTTAAAGACAGGGCCTGCGGGAAATACTGATCTGTCACAACTTTCAAGACAGGTCCTGAGGGAAATACTGAGCTGTCACAACTTTAAAGACAGGTCCTGGTGGAAATACTGAGCTGTCACAACTTTAAACACAGGTCCTGGAGGAAATACTGAGCTGTCACAACTTTAAACACAGGTCCTGGGGGAAATACTGAGCTTTCACAACTTTAAAGACAAGTCCTGGGGGAAGGACTGAGCTGTCACAACTTTAAACACAGGTCCTGGGGGAAATACTGAGCTGTCACAACTTTCAACACAGGTCCTGGGGGAAATACTGAGCTGTCACAACTTTAAACACAGGTCCTGGGGGAAATACTGAGCTGTCACAACTTTAAACACATCTCCTGGGGGAAATACTGAGCTGTCACATCTTTAAACACAGGTCCTGGGTAAAATATTGAGCTGTCTCAACGGTAAACACAGGCCCTGGGGAAAGACTGAGCTGTCACAACTTTAAAGAAAGGTCCTGGGGGAAGTACTGAACTGTCACAAATGTAAAGACAGGTCCTGGGGGAAATACTGAGCTGTCACAACTTTAAACACAGGTCCTGGGGGATATACTGAGCTGTCACAACTTAAAGACAGGTCCTGGGTAAAATACTGAACTGTTACAACTTTAAAGACAGGTCCTGGGGGAAATACTGAGCTGTCACAACTTTAAAGACAGATCCTGGGGAAAATACTGAGCTGTCACAACTTTAAAGACATGTCCTGGGGGAAATACTGAACTGTCACAGCTTTAAAGACAGGTCCAGGGGGAAATACTGAGCTGTCACAACTTTAAACACAGGTCCTGGGGGAAATACTGAGCTGTCACAACTTTAAAGACAGGTCCTGGGAGAAACACTGAGCGTTCACAACTTTAAAAACAGGTCCTGAGGGAAATACTGAGCTGTCACAACTTTAAAGACAGGCCCTGGGAGAAACACTGAGTTGTCACAATTTCGAACACAGGTCCTGGGGGAAATACTGAGCTGTCACAACATTAAGCACAGGTCCTGGGAGAAACACTGAGCTGTCACAACTTTAAACACTGGTCCTGGAGGAAATACTGAGCTGTCACAAATTTAAAGACAGGTCCTGGGGGCAATACTGAGCTGCCGCAACTTTAAAGACAGGTCCTGGGGGAAAGACTGAGCTTTCACAACTTTAAACACAGGTCCTGGGGGAAATACTGAACCGTCACAACTTTAAAGACAGGTCCTGGGGGAAATACTGAACTGTCACAACTTTAAAGACAGGTCCTGGGGGAAAGACTGAGCTGTAACAACTTTAAAGACAAGTCCTGGGGGAAATACTGAACTGTCACAACTTTAAAGACAAGTCCTGGGGGAAAGACTGAGCTGTCACAACTTTAAAGACATGTCCTGGGGGAAATACTGAACTGTCACAACTTTAAAGACAGTCCTGGGGGAAAGACTGAGCTGTCACAACTTTGAAGACAAGTCCTGGTGGAAATACTGAGCTGTCACAACTTTATACACAGGTCCTGGGGGAAATACTGAGCTGTCACAACTTTAAACACAGGTCCTGGGGGAAATACTGAGCTGTCACATCTTCAAACACAGGTCCTGGGGGAAAGACTGAGCTGTCACAACTTTAAAGCCAAGTCCTGGGGGAAATACTGAGCTGTCACAACTTTAAACACAGGTCCTGGGGGAAATACTGAGCTTTCACAACTTTAAAGACAAGTCCTGGGGGAAATACTGAGCTGTCACAACTTTAAACACAGGTCCTGGGGGAAATACTGAGCTGTCACAACTTTAAACACAGGTCCTGGGGGAAATACTGTGCTGTCACATCTTTAAACACAGGTCCTGGGTAAAATATTGAGCTGTCTCAACGGTAAACACAGGCCCTGGGGAAAGACTGAGCTGTCACAACTTTAAAGAAAGGTCCTGGGGGAAGTACTGAACTGTCACAACTTTAAAGACAGGTCCTGGGTAAAATACTGAACTGTCACATCTGTGAACACAGGGCCTGCAGGAAATACTGAACTGTCACAACTGTAAAGACAGGTCCTGGGGGAAATACTGAGCTGTCACATCTTTAAACACAGGTCCCGTGGGAAATACGGAGCTGTCACAACTTTAAACACAGGTCCTGGGGGATATACTGAGCTGTCACAACTTAAAGACAGGTCCTGGGTAAAATACTGAACTGTTACAACTTTAAAGACAGGTCCTGGGGGTAATACTGAGCTGTCACAACTTTAAAGACAGATCCTGGGGAAAATACTGAGCTGTCACAACTTTAAAGACATGTCCTGGGGGAAATACTGAACTGTCACAGCTTTAAAGACAGGTCCTGGGGGAAAGACTGAGCTGTCACAACTTTAAAGACAAGTCCTGGGGGAAATACTGAGCTGTCACAACTTAAAACACAGGTCCTGGGGGAAATTATGAGCTGTCACAACTTTAAACACATCTCCTGGGGGAAATACTGAGCTGTCACAACTTTAAAGACAGGTCCTGGGGGAAAGACTGAGCTGTCACAACTGTAAACACAGGTCCTGGGGGAAAGACTGAGCTCTCACATCTTTAAACATTGGTCCTGGGTAAAATATTGAGCTGTCTCAACGGTAAACACAGGGCCTGGGGAAAGACTGAGCTGTCACAACTTTAAACACAGGGCCTGGGGGAAATGCTGAGCTGTCACAACTGCAAACACAGGGACTGGGGGAAATACTGAACTGTCACAAATGTAAACACTGGGCCTGGATGAAAGACTGAGCTGTCACAACTTTGAAGACAAGTCCTGGTGGAAATACTGAACTGTCACAACTGTAAACACCGGGACTGGAGGAAATACTGAACTGTCACAACTGTAAACACAGGGACTGGGGGAAATACTGAACTGTCACAAATGTAAACACTGGGCCTGGATGAAAGACTGAGCTGTCACAACTTTGAAGACAAGTCCTGGTGGAAATACTGAGCTGTCACAACTTTAAACACAGGTCCTGGGGGAATACTGAACTGTCACAACTGTAAACACAGGGCCTGGAGGAAATACTGAACTGTCACAACTTTAAACACAGATCCTGGGGGAAATACTGAACTGTCACAACTTTAAACACAGGGCCTGGGGGAAATACTGAGCTGTCACAACTTTAAACACAGGGCCTGGGGGAAATGCTGAGCTGTCACAACTGCAAACACAGTTCCTGGGGGAAATACTGAACTGTCACAACTGTAAACACAGCGCCTGGGGGAAATACTGAACTGTCACAACTTTAAACACAGGGCCTGGGGGAAATACTGAGCTGTCACAACTGTAAACACAGATCCTGGAGGAAATACTGAACTGTCACAACTTTAAAAACAGGTCCTGTGGGAAATACTGAACTGTCACAACTTTAAAAACAGGTCCTGTGGGAAATACTGAACTGTCACAACTTTAAAAACAAGTCCTGTGGGAAATACTGAACTGTCACAACTTTAAACACAGGACCTGGGGGAAATACTGAGCTGTCACAACTTTAAAAACAGGTCCTGTGGGAAATACTGAACTGTCACAACTTTAAACACAGGTCCTGTGGGAAATACTGAACTGTCACAACTTTAAACACAGGGCCTGGGGGAAATACTGAGCTGTCACAACTTTAAAGACATGTCCTGGGGGAAATACTGAACTGTCACAACTTTAAAGACAGGTCCTGGGGGAAAGACTGAGCTGTCACAACTTTAAAAACAGGTCCTGTGGGAAATACTGAACTGTCACAACTTTAAACACAGGGCCTGGGGGAAATACTGAGCTGTCACAACTTTAAAGACATGTCCTGGGGGAAATACTGAACTGTCACAACTTTAAACACAGGTCCTGGGGGAAATACTGAACTGTCACAACTTTAAACACAGGGCCTGGGGGAAATACTGAGCTGTCACAACTTTAAAGACATGTCCTGGGGGAAATACTGAACTGTCACAACTTTAAACACAGGTCCTGGGGGAAATACTGAACTGTCACAACTTTAAACACAGGGCCTGGGGGAAATACTGAGCTGTCACAACTTTAAACACAGGTCCTGGGGGAAATACTGAGCTGTCACATCTTTAAACACAGGTCCTGGGGGAAAGACTGAGCTGTCACAACATTAAAAACAGGTCCTGTGGGAAATACTGAACTGTTAGAACTTTAAAAACAGGTCCTGTGGGAAATACTGAACTGTCACAACTTTAAACACAGGGCCTGGGGGAAATACTGAGCTGTCACAACTTTAAAGACATGTCCTGGGGGAAATACTGAACTGTCACAACTTTAAAGACAGGTCCTGGGGGAAAGACTGAGCTGTCACAACTTTAAACACAGGTCCTGGGGGAAATTCTGAGCTGTCACAACTTTAAACACAGGTCCTGGGGGAAATACTGAGCTGTCACATCTTTAAACACAGGTCCTGGGGGAAAGACTGAGCTGTCACAACATTAAAGACAAGTCCTGGGGGAAATACTGAGCTGTCACAACTTTAAACACAGGTCCTGGGGGAAATACTGAGCTTTCACAACTTTAAAGACAAGTCCTGGGGGAAATACTGAGCTGTCACAACTTTAAACACAGGTCCTGGGGGAAATACTGAGCTGTCACAACTTTAAACACAGGTCCTGGGGGAAATACTGAGCTGTCACAACTTTAAACACAGTTCCTGGGGGAAATACTGAGCTGTCACAACATTAAACACATCTCCTGGGGGAAATACTGAGCTGTCACATCTTTAAACACAGGTCCTGGGTAAAATATTGAGCTGTCTCAACGGTAAACACAGGGCCTGGGGAAAGACTGAGCTGTCACAACTTTAAAGAAAGGTCCTGGGGGAAGTACTGAACTGTCACAACTTTAAAGATAGGTCCTGGGGGAAATACTGAGCTGTCACATCTTTAAACACAGGTCCTGGGGGAAATACGGAGCTGTCACAACTTTAAACACAGGTCCTGGGGGATATACTGAGCTGTCACAACTTAAAGACAGGTCCTGGGGAAAATACTGAACTGTTACAACTTTAAAGACAGGTCCTGGGGGAAATACTCAGCTGTCACAACTTTAAAGACAGATCCTGGGGAAAATACTGAACTGTCACAGCTTTAAAGACAGGTCCTGGGGGAAAGACTGAGCTGTCACAACTTTAAAGACAAGTCCTGGGGGAAATACTGAGCTGTCACAACTTAACACACAGGTCCTGGGGGAAATTATGAGCTGTCACAACTTTAAAGACAGGTCCTGGGGGAAAGACTGAGCGTCACAACTGTAAACACAGGTCCTGGGGGAAAGACTGAGCTCTCAAATCTTTAAACACAGGTCCTGGGTAAAATATTGAGCTGTCTCAACGGTAAACACAGGGCCTGGGGAAAGACTGAGCTGTCACAACTTTAAAGAAAGGTCCTGGGGGAAATACTGAGCTGTCACAACTTTAAAGACAGGTCCTGGGGGAAATACTGAGCTGTCACATCTTTATACACAGGTCCTGGGGGAAGTACTGAGCTGTCACAACTTTAAACACAGGTCCTGGGGGAAATACTGAGCTGTCACAACTTAAAGACAAGTCCTGGGTAAAATACTGAACTGTCACAACTTTAAAGACAGGTCCTGAGGGAAATACTGAGCTGTCACAACTTTAAAGACAGGTCCTGGGGAAAATACTGAGCTGTCACAACTTTAAAGACAGGTCTTGGGGGAAAGACTGAGCTGTCACAACTTTAAAGACAGGTCCTGGGGGAAAGACTGAGCTGTCACAACTTTAAAGACAGGTCCTGGAGGAAATACTGAGCTGTCAAAACTTTAAAGACAGCTCCTGGGGGAAAGAGTGAGCTGTCACATCTGTAAACACAGGGCCTGGAGGAAATACTGAGCTTTCACAACTTTAAAGACAGGTCCTGGGTAAATACTGAACTGTCACAACTGTAAACACAGGTCCTGGAGGACATACTGAACTGTCGCAACTGTAAACACAGGTCCTGGGGAAATACTGAACTGTCACAACTGTAAACACTGGGCCTGGAGGAAATACTGAACTGTCACAACTGTAAACACAGGTCCTGGGGGAAATACTGAACTGTCACAACTGTAAACACAGGGACTGGGGGAAATACTGAGCTGTCACAACTGTAAACACAGGTCCTGGGGGAAATACTGAACTGTCACACCTGTAAACACAGGTCCTGGAGGAAATACTGAGCTGTCACAACTGTAAACACTGGGCCTGGAGGAAATACTGAACTGTCACAACTGTAAACACAGGTCCTGGGGGAAATACTGAACTGTCACAACTGTAAACACTGGGCCTGGAGGAAATACTGAACTGTCACAACTGTAAACACAGGTCCTGGAGGAAATACTGAACTGTCACAACTGTAAACACTGGGCCTGGAGGAAATACTGAAATGTCACAACTGTAAACACAGGTCCTGGGGGAAATACTGAACTGTCACAACTGTAAACACTGGGCCTGGAGGAAATACTGAACTGTCACAACTTTAAACACAATCTGAGAACAATAGATTGGAACGTTACAACAATGGGTCAGAATCTGAGAACAATATATTGGAATGTTACAACAATGGGTCAGAATCTGAGAACAATAGATGGGAATGTTACAACAATGGGTCAGAATCTGAGAACAATAGATTGGAATGTTACAACAACGGACAGGAGTTTATCGTCGGATCTTTACTATCTTTCTACATATTATGATAGGTACTCATTAAACACTCGTATCGACTGCGCACTGAAGATTATTCAATACATTTACTATCCCATCCTGGCTATTATTGGTGTCCCTGGTAAGTCTCTCTATCTAGCTATTATTTCTATAAACTATGCTTAACTGCATTCCTGCTCCTGTAATTTACTCTGCCCATCTTGCTGCCGTTGTTATTCCTGGTGATTATCTCCAGCCATTAGCTCTGTAAACCGCTGTGAACTGTATTACAAATTCCTGTCATTTATTCTCTCATCTTTGCTGCTGTTGTTGTCTCTATTTCAGGCTAGGAGATCTGTAAACCCTGTTTCACTGAAATGTTTGTCTGCAATGTAAATTTTGGGAAGACTGAAGCCAACGTCATTGATCTCCATCACGAAGTCCATCCCCTATCTGTCAAATACAAACTTCACCCTGCCCAATATCTCAGCCCATCTGCTGCATAAACCCTCGGCCCTGTCACTGTTAAATCCACATTTGACTATACCAATTCTATCCTGGTCACCCTCCCTGTTAAAAACTTCCATATACCACAGCCCATCTAGCACTCTGCTGCCTGTATCCTAACTTACACCAAATCCCGATCACCCATCAGACCTGTTCTCACTGATCGACATTGGCTCCCGGTCTGGCAGCACCTTAATTTTAATATTCTCATTCTTGTGTTTGAACTCGCTCCATGCCCTCACCCCTCTAATTAGTCCCATTCCATTATTCCTGAAAATCTTTTTATTTCAATCTTTTCCAAATCTCCTTTTAAAGTGAATTTCTTTCCCTTTGTATCTGACCTGATCCACGATTTTAGACTTTACAGCACTACTGGTGCTGACAGTGCAGAAGCTGTGATCCATAAAGAGATGTGAACTTCTAGTGCGGCCTGCTCAATACCCCATGTTGGGCAGAGCTCCAGCCCAGTCGTATCATCTATGTGCTGTTAGTGTAGTCTTCACAGCCGGCCACTTCTAGTGTGGCCAGCACAGTGTCTCAATCTGCGCAGGGCTCTCGCTCAATCGTATGATACATGTGTTGTTCCTTTGAGGGTGGGTCTGAACATGGTGTCGATCATCCATTCCGGCAGCTTTGATGTACGTCTTTGAAACTTGGTCTGTGCATGTCCACTGACCGCCTGTGTTATTCACTCTCAGCTGAACATATATTCAGCAGCACGAGGAACCCCCTCTAGTGTTATTTAAAAGGACCAGGCATCCAACTTACAGGTGAGGGGTTTTTGACATACTTCTGCCATTGTTAAGTTAGTGGAGGTGCTGTGGATGGTTTTCTGGAGGTTGTGTTGTGAACTGCTGCCGACATTCAGGGAAGACAGAGGATTTGGTGACCCAAGTATGGACAAGGAATGGGGACTGTAGTTACAGTGTCTCTGGGTCTATGACATGACCAACAAATGGAGCAGAGGCTGCAGCGAAGGGGATGCTCTGTAAAGAGGGAGGAGGATGGGGCACTGCCCTACCCACACCGGGTTTTGCAACAGCACTTTTCCTACCTACACCTAACCCAGGAGCAGTGTGTTAGGTGACTCTGATTCAATAAGGAGATGCTCACAGAGCTGTGTCACCTCCTGTAACACGACCTGGAGCCTCACACCAGGGTGA
Source organism: Heterodontus francisci (assembly GCF_036365525.1). Lineage (NCBI taxonomy): Eukaryota > Metazoa > Chordata > Chondrichthyes > Heterodontiformes > Heterodontidae > Heterodontus > Heterodontus francisci. The sequence continues at coordinate 407,282 of NW_027141631.1, read as the reverse complement.
GGACGGAGCTGTCAGTGGCTGTTAAGGTCACGGTTTCATTGAACTTCTATTTATCTGGATCTTTCCAGAGAGGAGCAGAAGACATATCCAACATAGATTCACAGAGATTGATAGAGTCATTTACGACACAGAAGGAGGCCATTCGGCTCCTCTGTGCCAGCTCTCTGTGGAACAATCCAGTCAGTCCCACTCTCCCACTTAATACCCGTATCTCTGCAATTTCATTTCCTTCAAGTGCCCATCCAGTTTCCTTCTGAAATCATTGATTGTCTCAGCTTCCACCACCCTCATGGAAAGTGAATTCAACTCATTACCATCCACTGTGTAAGAAGGTTCTTCCTTATATTACCCCTGCATCTCTTACCCAAAACCTTCCATCTGTGTCCCCTAGTCCATATTTTATCAGTTGATGGGAACAGCTTTTCCTTGTCTATCTTTTCTAAGCCTATCATAATCTTGTACACCTCTATCAAATCTCTCTCACTCTCCTTTACTCGAGGGAGAACAACTCCATCTTCTCCAAACTATCCTTGTAACTAAACTCCCATCCCTGGAACCATTCTGATAAATCTGCTCTGCACCCTCTCAAGGACTTTCACATCCTTCCGAAAGTGTGGTAACCAGAACTGAACACAGTTCTCTAGTTGGGGCCTAACCAAAGCTTTATAAAGTTTCAGCATAACTTCCCTCCTTTTGTATCTTTGCCTCTAATGATGAAGCCCATGATCTGATATGCTTTGCTAAACACTGTCCTAATATGTCCTGGCACCTTCAAAGATCAATGCCTATGGAGCAGCAGGTCCCTCTGTTCCTGCACAATCTTTAGAAATGTGCCATTAAGTCTATGTTGCCTTCCTATTCCTTCTGACAAAATACATCACCTCACACACCTCTGTATTAAATTAAGCCTGCCATTTCTCTGTCCATTCTGCCAGCCTATCTATATCCTGTTGCAGGCGGTTTGCAGCATCCTCCCGTTCACCTGCTCCAAGATCGGAACATTTTGATATTCTACTCTGTATTCCAAGATCTTAGCACTGACCATTGGGGAACATCACTGTCTACAATCCTCCAGTCTGAAAAACAACCATTTCCCACAACCCACACTTTTCTGTCCTTGACAATATTTGATCCAATTGGATGCTAATGCATGAACTTCAATTTTGTTCGCCAAACTTTTGTGTGGTACTTTATCAAATAATTCCATACATTCCATGTATACAACATCCATCACATTCCCTTCATCAAACCTCTCTGTTACTTCATCAAATAAATTCAATTAGTTCAGTCAAGCGTGATCTGTCTTTTAGAAATCCGTGCTGACAATGCTTACATAACACTAACCTCTCCAAGTGTGTGTGGTCCTTTTTCCCTGATTATAGTTTCTAAAACCTTAATCACCACTGATGTTACACTAACTGACCAGTAGTTGCGAGGCCTGTGCCTTGTTCATTGATAATTCTGGGAGGTGAGGGTGACCATCTATGTCATCATTTTCTCCCTCAGCAGGGAGAAGCAGGATGAGAGATCCCGTGACTTTGTTAGGATAGAGGGATTCCTGATGGTGTAGGCGGCTCTGCGGGGCCCCCATGTCAATGGGGAGAGGTATAGGAACTGAAAGAACTCTCACTCCATTAAAGTGCATTTGGTGTGTGAGCATGCCCAGTACATCTTCCCTTTCCCACCATGGATCCCCGATTCTCCACCATTACACCTATCTGAGATGCTCCATCCTGCAGTAAAAAATACCAACAAAAACCTTTTCATTAACATCTTTATCCAACGTATTCAATTTTACCAACAAAACCGAACTATTCACCATTGTATATTCCCTTAGTGCCTGTCTTATGGGTTCCCTCGACTTGCCCAGTGCTCCTACACAGTGTTTCCCCAATGACTGCAGCATGGCTGGTGGAAGGCTGCTGACTTTCACTGGAGGAGACTGCAGATGGCCTTGCAGGACGTCCTCGAGCAGCTCTGGGCCTTGAGGCCTCGGATTCAGACTGCACCACCCCGACATGGACAGCAGCAGCCTGGGCTGGCTGATGGGTAACAGCAAGGACACTGGTGTAGTGACAGTGAAGTGAGAACAAATACTGTCCTCCTGAGAGAGGACAGCAGGTTCATGCTCCACGGAGACACTGTCACACCCACGGGGCGACACATCAGTAATCCTAATAATCTACTGGATCACAGATTGCTGGACTGCTGTGAGAGCCTGCAAACCCCTTTGAACACTGAGATCCACAGCCATGATGACAGCAGTCGGATCCTGCATGGCAGCAAACATGGATCTCATGACCTCAGTCTGACCTTCCACTGCAGCACTGAGACGTTGGGTGTCTGCCGTCTGTGCTGCAGTGGAAGCTGAGACAATGTTCACCAGACAGTGTATCAGGGCTAAGTCCGGTACTGCTGTCATGGAGTTAGTGACCACTTCCACAGGGGAAAGTATGGGCTTCAAACTCTGTGCAATGTCCTGCGCCATGTTGGAGTCGGACTCCTCCATGTTCCTTGACAGTGATAACAGACTGTCTAACAGGCCTGTCAATGGACAAAGTATCTCAGTGTACATACCGATCAGCATTCTCCTGTATGCTGTTCCAGCAATGTTCACATCTGAGTCCTGTGTATTATAACACGTTTGTGACCTCGCCCTCCGGTGTTCTGACACATGGACCATCCTTTCCCCCGGCCTGGCTGCAGCTCACTCGTGCTCGGTGACTCACCATGTGCAGATCCCAACTCTATACCAGCCTCTAAGGTCCACACAGTGTAAGTATTTGATCAGATGACTATGAGTATCAGACCAAGTGATGGGGTTTCACCATCTGTGCGGTGCTGCCTTCTCTCTCTCTCTGTCTCCTGGATCTGCTGTGACTGGAAAGCTGGCAGTTTTGGGTTATGATTGGAAAGTATAAAATCAGAGTGGGAGGGTTGGGGTGAGGGATTGGGGGTGGGATGGAAAGCAGGAGGTCCATGGTCCCACCATCTGCAGCTTGTACATCATCCCATCCCAGCAGGATGTGGGGGAATGGGGAGTTAAGAAGGGACATAAGGCAGGAACATAGCATCATCCTGAATGCTCCCGGTGATGGCGGATGCCACGGGCTCTGTCACAGCCAGTCCCATGATATGGAGAACCATCTCCTCCCTCAGGCTCAGGGGATGAAGGTATGCCTGCCCCCCGCCGGACCACTGCTGCTCCCTGTGATTATGGGCCACCTTGTCCAGTAAGAGAGAGGGCAGAATGTCAGTGATTGTGTTGCACTGTGTTTGGGTGATGTGCCTGCCATAGCTGAATAGCTGGAGCTATGTTGAGGCAGTGAGGGGTGGCTGTGAGGCTGGTATCATTGGAAGGTGTGTGAGGGTGAGGTGGAGTATGTGAATATTAGGTATGAGTCATGAGTGTGAGGGACTGCTGATGGGTGGGTGATGGGGGTGCGGTACATTGAGCAGTGTGAGAAGTTGGTGATGTTGGGGGTAGGAGAAGCCATGTGGAGATGAATTCACTGACATTGACCACCCGTGTGAACTCATTAAACTTCTTCTGGCTCTGCTGCCAAGTCCTCAGGGCCAGACTTCTTGCATTGATCACCCTGACCACCTGCTCCCATTCCATTCGGAGGACGTTCCTTGAGGGTCTTCAGCCCACCCCACGGAAACATGGCCTCTCTCCTCCTGTCACCCACCATGACTAATGCCTCCAACACCACATCCGTGAACAACAGAGCCCTCTCTCTGTCGTAGTATTCCATTTGCCTTATCTCCAATTGCAGCATTCCCAATCAGCAACAGCAGCCTCCTGTGATTCAGTACAACTTCCCGTTAAGAGGGACAGACTGCCTTGAAGAGCTGAAGCCTGGCTGAAACACGAGCCAGCCTCACACACAGTTAGGCCCCAGTTAAACGTGCAGACAGGCAGCAGCGCGGGTCGCTTTGTGGTGTACGTAGAATGCATGGAAATGAGGAGGCAGCAGGATGTTTGTGTGTCACCTGTCTCAACAGGAACGGGGACGGGCAGATCATGACTGCTCTGCTGAAAAAGTGATGCAAACACGATTTTTTCGCTCTTCCTATTGACCTTTTCCTCTTTCACGTTTTTTCTCCCTCTCCCTCATTCACTTCACTCTCTGTCTCTTGTTCATAGAATTAGAGATTGGTGCAGCATAGAAGGAGGCTATTCGGCCTATTGTGTCAGTACTGTCTCTTTGAAAGAGCTACCTAATTAGCTCCTCTCCCCGCCTCTTTTCCCAGACTCATATTTAACATATCGTATGTGGGCAATATGGGCAGAACTCAGAAATAGGAAGGGTGCGGTAACAGTGTTGGGGCTGTACTACAGGCCTCCCAACAGCGAGCGTGAGATAGAGGTACAAATATGTAAACAGATTATGGAAAGCTGTAGGAGCAACAGGGTGGTGGTGATAGGAGATTTTAATGTTCCCAACATTGACTGGGATTCACTTAGTGTTAGGGGTCTAGATGGAGCAGAATTTGTAAGGAGCATCCAGGAGGGTTTTCTAGAGCAGTATGTAAATAGTCCAACTCGGGAAGGGGCCATACTGGACCTGGTGTTGGGAAATGAGCCGGGCCAGGTGGTTGACGTTTCAGTAGGGGACTACTTTGGGAATAGTGATCACAATTCCGTAAGCTTTAGAATACTCATGGACAAATACGAGAGCAGTCCTAAAGGAAGAGTGCTAAATTGGAGGAAGGCCAACGATACCAAAATTCGGCAGGAGCTGGGGAATGTAGATTGGGAGCAGCTGTTTGAAGCTAAATCCACTTTTGATATGTGGGAGGCATTTAAAGAGAGGTTGATTAGCGTGCAGGGGAGACATGTTCCTGTGAAAATGAGGGGTAGAAATGGCACGATTAGGGAACCATGGATGACAGGTGAAATTGTGAGACTAGCTAAGAGGAAAAAGGAAGCACACATAAGGTGTAGGCGGCTGAAGAAAGACGAAGCTTTGAAAGAATATCGGGATTGTAGGCGCAATCTGAAACAAGGAATTAAGAGGGCTAAAAGTGGTCATGAAATATCTTTAGCAAACAGGGTTAAGGAAAATCCCAAAGCCTTTTCTTCATGTATAAGGAGCAAGAGGGTAACTAGAGAAAGGATTGGCCCACTCAAGGACAAAGGAGGAAAGTTATGCGTGGGTCAGAGAAAATGGGTGAGATTCTAAACGAGTACTTTGCATCGGTATTCACCGAGGAGAGGGACATGACGGATGTTGAGGTTAGGGACAGATGTTTGATTACTCTAGGTCAAGTCGGCATAAGGAGGAAGGAAGTGTTGGGTATTCTAAAAGGCATTAAGGTGGACAAGTCCCCAGGTCCGGATGGGATCTATCCCAGGCTACTGCAGGAAGCGAGAGAGGAAAGCGTTGGGGCCTTAACAGATATCTTTGCAACATCCTTAAACACGGGTGAGGTCCCGGAGGACTGGAGAATTGCTAATGCTGTCCCCTTGCTTAAGAAGGGTAGCAGGGAAAATCCAGGTAATTATAGACCGGTGAGGCTGACGTCAGTGGCAGGGAAGCTGCTGGAGAAGATACTGAGGGATAGGATATATTCCCATCTGGAAGAAAATGGGCTGATCAGTGACAGGCAACATGGTTTTGTGCAGGGAAGGTCATGTCTTACCAACTTAAAAGAATTCTTTGAGGAAGTGACAAAGTTGATTGATGATGGAAGGGCTTCAGATGTCATATGCATGGACTTCAGTAAGGCGTTTGATAAGGTTCCCCATGGTAGGCTGATGGAGAAAGTGAAGGCGCATGGGGTCCAAGGTGTACTAGCCAGATGGATAAAGAACTGGCTGGGCAACAGGAGACAGAGAGCAGCAGTGGAAGGGAGTTTCTCAAAATGGAGACGTGTGACCAGTGGTGTTCCACAGGGATCCGTGCTGGACCACTGTTGTTTGTGATATACATAAATGATTTGGAGGAAAGTATAGGTGGTCTGATTAGCAAGTTTGCAGACGACACTAAGATTGGTGGAGCAGCAGATACTGAAGGGGACTGTCAGAGAATACAGCAGAATATAGATCGATTGGAGAGTAGGGCAGAGAAATGGCAGATGGAGTTCAATTAGGGAAAATGCGATGTGATGCATTTTGGAAGATCCAATTCAAGAGTGAACTATGCAGTAAATGGAAAAGTCGTGGGGAAAATTGATGTACAGAGAGATTTGGGTGTTCAGCTCCATTGTTCCCTGAAGGTGGCAACGCAGGTAAATAGAGTGGTCAAGAAGGCATACGGCATGCTTTCCTTCATCGGACGGGGTATTGAGTACAAAAGTTGGCAGGTCATGTTACAGTTGTATAGGGCTTTGGTTCGGCCACATTTGGAATAATGCGTGCAGTTCTGGTCGCCACATTACCAAAAGGATGTGGATGCTTTGGAGAGGGTGCAGAGGAGGTTCTCCAGGATGTTGCCTGGTATGGAGGGCGCTAGCTATGAAGAGAGGTTGAGTAGATTAGGATTATTTTCATTAGAAAGACGGAGGTTGAGGGGGGACCTGATTGAGGTGTACAAAATCATGAGAGGTATAGACAGGGTGGATAGCAAGAAGCTTTTTCCCAGAGTGGGGGATTCAATTCCTCGGGGACACGAGTTCAAAGTGAAAGGGGAAAAGTTTAGGGGGGATATGCGTGGAAAGTTCTTTACGCAGAGGGGGGTGGGTGCATGGAACGCATTACCAGCGGAGGTGGCAGACGCGGGCACGATAGTGTCTTTTAAGATGTATCTAGACAGATACATGAATGGGCAGGAAGTAAAGAGATACAGTCCCTTAGAAAATAGGCGACAGGTTTAGATAGAGGATTTGGATCGGCGTAGGCTTGGAGGGCCGAAGGGCCTGGTCCTGTGCTGTAATTTTCTTTGTTCTTTGTTCTTTCTTTGAAGTTATATTCTTGAAGTTTTTGGATGGTCAAAGTGCCCTTTGTGGCTGACCCACGTGGCTCAGGGTTTTCTTGGAGGCAGACTTGTGGGTGGCTTTCTTCCCCCGGTGTCTCTGTCTGTAGTCATCTGTAGAAATGGACGGCCCACAGCCGCACGTGGTTTTCAAACTTGTGACGTTATCTGGACAGAGAGAGGGAGAGGGGGACACAGCCCTTCTGCTTCTGCACAGTTTGAATTACTGGCTTGTCTGTCTTTGTCCAGGGGCAACTCCCAGCTTTCACAGAGATGACAGAAGGTCTCCTGACTACCTCACTGTATTTGCTGGACCCTTATTAAGAGATTCAAAGTTAGGAACTTCTATCTCCGCAGGTTTCAGGATACCAGTATTTACACTTGGAGGAGTTTGCTCTTTTAAAGTCAATTTGTCAGGATGTCCTTGTATACCGTGTTAATGAATGTAATCTTAGGTAATTCAATAACTAGAGAAAGCCAATGTTTTGGGTCCAGGCTCATCAGACATGTGTCTCCTGTTGCCTCTGGAATGTGAAAATGTGTTTCAGATGCCAATTGCGGTGGCCATCTTGGCTGCCAGTTTTTTCAAGGTTAGCTGCAGGATTTTTTCCATTAAATGATTACTGTAAGTGTCTAATCGATGAATTAAAATTCCTCATTGGGCATATTGTGTTATCTTGACACCGCTGCAGCACATGGAAAGAAATGTGATAATAGGAACATTTTATTGCAGAATTGTGAGAAGAAATAGAAGGAAACACACATTCATTCTCAATAATCACTTCTCAAATTCAAACATTAATCTTAGAATTACTGCAGCTGACATTGTCTATTACAATTTTGCTGATTTAATTTTTTGGTGTTTGTCTGGGATGATGATGTGTCGGGTTCGACCTTTTTTTTTCTCTCCTGCAATGAAGCTTTCACCATTCAGGTTCCTGTCTAAACTTCCTCCCTAAACTGACAATGTGTAATAAATTGTTTTTTTTATTGGGTTTGTTTAGGTTTCGGTTTGGGACCTGATCATTGGGTTCTTCAGTGGGTAGATCCACACTGACCTCACATTTAGCTTCTGGTGAGGTACACAAATGCTGTTTATTTTAGGGTGTTTTGCCCTCACTTTTCCCTTTACTGTAGGGAGCATCATTTTTTTCTGATCTGCCCTTTGTCCTCGGGATATTAGTGCTCGCAAGTGTCTGTCCAGCTTTCACTTCACTCTACTGCGGCACTTCGACTAGGTGAGGCATCTCCCTCACCAGCGGCTTGCCTTTTTTGGAACTTACCTTGCCCTTGCAGCTTTCTGTAAATGCTGTTAGCAGCCTTTTTCGGGTGCCTTTTTTGGGTTGTATTTAAAGAGGAGAGCGTGTGGTCTAATTTATCTAACATTTCAGGGTTGGCTAATCGGAGACTAGGGGATTCCAGTTGAGATTCCTCATGGCCCTCTTCTAACCTGTCCTCACTGTCTTTTTCAAGCCTCCCCTTTTGACGGTCTGACAGATCTGTGCATGTCTGTCCCCTCCAAAGCCTTTGCTTTTTTCCTTTGGTCTGGGATGTCAATTAAATAATTTACCTAACTATTCCTTTTGCCACTCGATATGGACCACCGAACTGGGCTTTTAGGGATTCACACTGCAGTGGGAGTAGTAACAATACATGGTCTCTGTCCTGAAATGTTCCAGCCTCGGCATTTCAGTCTGATTACCTTTTCATAGCTGCCTGGGAGGTCTTTAGGTGTTACTGAGCCAAGCACAGGTTCTCGTGAGCCACTCCCAGAGCAAGTAAAAGTAGTAGAGCAAGGAAGTTTGATCCCTCTGCCCCAAAAAACATCTCCTTGATTAGTTTAAGAGGACCTCTCATCTCGTGTCCATAAACTAATTCAAAGAGACTAAAGCCAGTGGACAGAGTGGATAAGTCCCTGGTAACCAACAGAAGAAATCCCAGCCCTTTGTCCCAGTCATGGGGTTACTCATAGCAGTATGGCCTGATCATTGTTTTTTGGGTCTGGTGGTGCCGCTCCACAGCCCCTTGTGACTGTGGGTGGTAGGCTAAGGACCTTAGCTGGGTTATGTCCAGATTTCCTTTTCAAAAATACTTGATATAAAATGTGTGCCCTATTCCATCTGGATCTCAGCAGGCAGCCCATATCGGGTAAAGAATTGGGTTAACCCCTCCACCACTACCTTGGCAGAGAAGGTTCTTCGGGAGAATGGCCGCTGGGAATCGGGTCACCACATCCATAATGGTGAGAAGATACTGGTAATCCCGTTTTGTTTTCAGCAGGTGTCCCACACAATCCACTAGCACTCTGCTGAAGGGTTCCCCAAAAGCTGGTATGGCAATTAGGAGTGAAGGTTTTATTGCAGTTTGGGGCTTCTCCACGACCTGGCACATGTGACTAGTTTTACAGAATTCCACCACATCTTTGTGGAGTTGTGGCCAGTGAAGATGCTGTCTTATGCATGCTTCGATTTTTCATATACTGACATGTCCAGTCATTGGAAGTTCGTGGGCCATTCTTAATATTTCTTAAAGGGCACTGGCAAGCAAGAACTTGGTTTAAAGTGTGTCTATTCGACGCCAGGAGCATCCGGAATAAGGTGGGTGAGCTTGCAGCATGGGTTGGTAGCTGGGATCTCGATGTTGTGGCCATTTCGGAGACTTGGGTAAAGTAGAGACAGGAATGGATGTTGCGGGTTCCGGGATTTAGATGTTTCAGTAAGAACAGAGAAGAGGGTAAAAGAGGGGGGAAGGGGTGTGGCATTGTTAATCAAGGAGAGTATTACAGCGGCAGAAAGGACATTTGAGGACTCGTCTACTGAGGTAGTATGGGCCGAGGTTAGAAACAGGAGAGGAGAGATCACCCTGTTGGGAGTTTTCTATAGACCTCCGAATAGTTCCAGAGATGTAGAGGAAAGGATAGCGAAGATGATTCTGGACAGGAGCGAGTGTAACAGGGTAGTTGTTGTGGGGGACTTTAACTTTCCAAATATTGACTGGAAATACTATAGTTCGAGTACTTTAGATGGGTCAGATTTTGTCCAGTGTGTGCAGGAGGGTTTTCTGACACAGGATGTAGACAGGCCAACCAGGGGCGATGCCACATTGGATTTGGTACTGGGTAATGAACCCGGCCAGGTGTTAGATTTAGATGTAGGTGAGCACTTTGGTGATAGTGATCACAATTCGGTTAGGTTTACCTTAGCGATGGGCAGGGACAGGTATATACCGCAGGGCAAGAATTATAGCCGGGGGAAAGGGAATTACGATGCGATTAGGCAAGATTTAGGATGCGTAGGATGGGGAAGGAAACTGCAGGGGATGGGCACAATCGAAATGTGGAGCTTATTCAGGGAGCAGCTACTTCGTGTCCTTGATAAGTATGTACCTGTGAGGCAGGGAGGAAGTTGTCGAGCGAGGGAGCCGTGGTTTACTAAAGACGTTGAAGCGCTTGTCAAGAGGAAGAATTCGGCTTATGTTTGGATGAGACGTGAAGGCTCAGTTAGGGCGCTTGAGAGTTACAAGCTAGCCAGGAAGGATCTAAAGGGAGAGCTAAGAAGAGCGAGGAGAGGACACGAGAAGTCATTGGTGGAAAGGATCAAGGAAAAGCCAAAGGCTTTCTATAGGTAGATCAGGAATAAAAGAATGACTAGAGTTAGATTAGGGCCAATCAAGGATAGTAGTGGGAAGTTGTGTGTGGAATCAGAGGAGACAGGGCAAGCGTTAAATGAATATTTTGCGTCAGTATTTACAGTAGAGAAACAAAATGGTGTCGAGGAGAATACTGAGATACAGACTAGGCTAGATGGGATTGATGTTCACAAGGAGGATGTGTTAGCAATTTTGGAAAGTGTGAAAATAGGTAAGTCCCCTGGGCCAGATGGGATTTATCCTAGGATTCTCTCGGAAGCTAGGGAGGAGATTGCAGAGCCTTTCACCTTGATCTTTATGTCGTCATTGTCGACAGGAATCGTCCCGGAAGACTGGAGGATAGCAAATGTTGTCCCCTTGTTCAAGAAGGGGAGTAGAGACAGCCCTGGTAATTACAGACCTGTGAGCCTTACTTCGGTTGTGGGTAAAATGTTGGAAAAGGTTATAAGAGATAGCATTTATAATCATCTTTAAAAGAATAAGTTCATTAGAGATAGTCAGCACGGTTTTGTGAAGGGTAGGTCGTGCCTCACAAATCTTATTGCGACTTTGAGAAGGTGAGCAAACAGGTGGATGAGGGTAAAGCCGTGGATGTGGTGTCTATGGATTTCAGTAAGGCGTTTGATACGATTCCCCACGGTAGGCTATTGCAGAAAATACGGAAGTGTGGGATTGAAGGTGATTTAGTGCTTTCGATCAGAAATTGGCTAGCTGAAAGAAGACAGAGGGTGGTGGTTGATGGCAAATCTTCATCCTTGAGTTTAGTTACTAGTGGTGTACCGCAAGGATCTGTTTTGGGGCCACTGCTGTTTGTCATTTTCATAAATGACCTGGATGAAGGTGTCGAAGGGTGGGTTAGTAAATTTGCGGATGGCACGAAGGTCGGTGGAGTTGTGGATAGTGCCGGAGGATGTTGTAGGTTACAGAGGGACATAGATAGGCTGCAGAGCTGGGCTGAGAGATGGCAAATGGAGCTGAATGCGGAAAAGTGTGAGGTGATTCACTTTGGAAGGAGTTACATGAATGCAGAGTACTGGGCTCAAGGGAAGATTCTTGGTAGTGTAGATGAGCAGAGAGATCTTGGTGTCGAGGTACATAAATCCCTGAAAGTTGCCACCCAGGTTAATAGAGCTGTTAAGAAGGCATTTGGTGTGTTAGCTTTTATTAGTAGGGGGATCGAGTTTCGGAGCCACGAGGTCATGCTGCAGCTGTACAAAACTCTGGTGCGGCCGCACTTGGAGTGTTGCGTGCAGTTCTGGTCACCACATTATAGGAAGGATGTGGAAGCTTTGGAAAGTGTGCAGAGGAGATTTACTAGGATGTTGCCTGGTATGGTGGGAAGGTCTTACGAGGAAAGGCTGAGGGACTTGAGGTTGTTTTCGTTAGAGAGAAGGAGGAGTAGAGGTGACTTAATAGAGACATATAAGATAATCAGAGGGTTAGATAGGGTGGATAGTGAGAGTCTTTTTCCTCGGATGGTGATGGCAAACAGGAGGGAACATAGCTTTAAGTTGAGGGGTGATAGATATAGGACAGATGTTAGAGGTAGCTTCTTTACTCAGAGAGTAGTAGGGGCGTGGAACGCCCTGCCTGCAACGGTAGTGGACTCGCCAACTTTAAGGGCATTTAAGTGGTCATTGGATAGACATATGGATGAAAATGGAATAGTGTAGGTCAGATGGTTACACAGATCGGCGCAACATCGAGGGCCGAAGGGCCTGTACTGCGCTGTAATGTTCTATGTTCTAAAGTACCTCAGCGTCATCTGTATCTGGTGAAGCACTATGCACTCTTCATCCGCAGGTCTGTGAGGCTGTCTCCACTTCCTCATTAGCACCTCATTATTTAACTAGTAACACTCTGCAACTCCCTCTGCTTCAGTTTTGGTTTGGACAATCTGTGCCTTTTTTAACACTGGTTTAGGTTGTTGAGCTTCAACTGAGGACGATCTGTTTAACAAATCCTTTGGGTCCTCTAACTTCCCAAAGAAGTTTTCAGATAACCAGACAGTAGGGTCATAAGTCTGTAGTGTCAGTTCAGGGGATTGTTTGTCCATGGACCGAGTCACCACACAATCAGTGAGAATGTCAGGGACCTTCTCCTGTAACTGCTCTGTCTCCCTGATCTCTTTTGGTCTCTCCAGAGCTACTGGGGAAGCTGCCACCTTTTTCCCTGTCAGATAATTACCCAGGAGCTGATCGACCCCTCCACCGGTAAACTAGGTACAATCCTCATGGTTACCGGTCTTGAAACTGGGTCACATTCAAAGAGCAGTCGATATACAGGTATGGTCATATATCATCTTCTGATACCATTCACTAACACTTTAGCATTCACTGCACTCTCTCGGGTAAAGGTCTTTTCCCAGCAGAAGGGTTTGTTTGGCCCCTGTATCCCTCAGTATGACTATGGGTTTGCTTGCCCCACTCGAGGGGTATGGGGTCACTTTTCCTTGGAATATAAATTCCTGGTAACTCTCAGGGATTTTGTTGAATTTTCCCTCAATCTCTGTGGTGGAGTTACTGTGTCTGACCGTTACAGTTAAAGGCACAGCCTGACCTGCTGTGCTTTCCATCAGGGCCCGTTTTCCAGCACTGATCTGGTGGACTCTGATTAATCCTACAGGTTTTTCCCCGTCACTTCCATTAGTCAACTCGATGGTGACCTGCCTTATTACTGTGGAAACACGCAGATCTTCAGCCATTACTCCTGCTCTCAGCACCTATTTGGCCTGAGGATGGACCCTTGTGTGTCCCGCGTCTTGCCCATGGCTGCTCGGCCTCCGATCTCCCCTCCACCTTTTATTATCGGGTCTTTGGGGTGACGAGGAAAGGGGTTCTCTCTGGGGTTAAGGCTTTGTGTACAAGGGAAAATTCATCAGCCAGAATACCTTTGAACCCTCTGTCCCTCGATGTGGGTTTTACTGGGAGGGGGGCGAGTTTGTGAGTTCCTCGAGAGGGATCACCGCTCTGAGGGTTTCATATGTGGGCTCTATCTTGAGCGCTCATATCACTGGCCAAAAACAAACACAAAAATGGACTGTAAAATCTTCTATAGATACGTGAAAAGGAAACGTTTCGCTTAGACAAATGTGGGTCCATTACAGGCAGTGCCGGGAGAATTTATAATGGGGAATAGAGAAATGGCAGAGAAGCTAAATGATTATTTTGTGTCTGGCTTCACTGAGGAAGATACAAGAAATCTCCCAGAATTAGAGATCCAAGGGACTCGGGAGAATGAGGAAATGAATGAAATTAGTATAAGTAAGAAGGTTGTCTGGGAGGAATTAATGGAGCTGATAGTTGACAAGTCCCCAGGACCTGATATTCTCCATCCCAGAGTGTTGAAAGAGGAAGCTTTGGAAATAGTGGATACATTGGTGAATATCTTTCAATATTCTGTAGATTCTGGAACTGTTCCTGTGGTTAGAAGATAGAAAATGTCTCCCCAGTATTTAAGTATGGAGGGAGAGAGAAAACAGGGCACTACAGACATGTTAGCCTTACATCAGTCGCTGGGAACAAGCTATACTCTATTCTAAAGAATGTGACAAATGGATCTGATTAGGCAGAGTCAACATGGATAAATGGGAAACAATGTTTGACGAACCTGTTGGAGTTTTTTGAGGATGTTGCTCACAGAATTGATAAAGGGAATTCGGTGGACGTGGTATACTTGGATTTTCAGAAAGCTTTTGAAAAAGTCCCCGACAGGAGGTTGGTTAGTAAAATTGAAGCACATGGGATAGGAGATGATGTACTGGCAGGGATTAAGGATAAGTTAACAGGCAGAAAGCAGAGAGTAGGAATAAATGGGCAATTCTTGCCTTGGAAGGCGGTGACTAGCGGGGTACTACAGGGATCAGTGCTTGGGCCCCGGCAGTTCACAATACGTATCAATGACTTGGATGTGGGGACCAGTGTAATATTTCCAGGTTTTCGATGCCAGTAAACTAGATGGGAATGAGTGTAGATGAGGAAGATGCAAAGCGGCTTCAAGGGCATTTGGACAGCCGTAGTGAGTGGGCAAGAACACGGCAGTTGAAATATAATGTGGAAAAATGTGAGGTTATCCACTTCGGTAGCAGGAACAGATGTGCAGAGTATTTCTTAAACGGTAAGAGATTAGAAAGTGTAGTTGTACGAAGGGGCCTGTATGTCCTCGTCAATAAGTCACTGAAAACAAACATGCAGGTGCAGAAAGCAATTAGGAAGGCTAATGGTATGTTAGCCTTTATTGCAAGTGGATTTTAGTGCAGTAGTAGTGAAGTTTTGCTCGAATTGTATGGAATCTTGGTTAGACTGCACCTGGAGTAATGTGTGCAGTTTTGGTCCCCTTACCTTAGGAAGGATGTTATGATCATAGAGGGAGTGCAATGACGGTTCATCAGACTTGTTCCCGGGATGGTGGGACTGTCCCATGAAGAGAGATTGGGGAAACTGGGCCTGTATTCCCTAGGGTTTCGAAGAATGAGAGGTGATCTCATTGAAACCGACAAAATATTGTAAGTGATAGACAGGGTAGATGCAGCTGACATGTTTACCATGATTGGGGAATCTAGAACCAGGGGAAATAATTTCTAAATAAGTTGAAATCCAATTAGGACAGAGATGAGGAGAAATGTCTTTTCTCAGAGTGTTGTGAATCTTTGGAATTCTCTACCCCAGAGGGCTGTGGAAGCTCTGTCATTGAGTATGTTTAAAGCAAATATTAACAGATTTATAAATGGAGTTATAGAGTAGTACAGCATAGAAACAGGTCCTTCGGCCCACCGCGTCCGGGCTGACTATAATGCCGATCCATACTAATCCCAACTGCTTGCATTAATTCCATATCCCTCTATGCCTTGCTCATTCAAGTACCTGTCCAGATGCCTCTTAAATGTCACTACTGTTCCTGCCTCCACCACCTCTTCAGGCAGTTCATTCCAGATATCCACTATTCTTTGTGTGAAACATTTAACCCTTTGATCCCTTTAGACCTCCTCCCTCTCACCTTAAATCTATGCCCTCTAGTTTTAGTCACCCCTACCATGGGAAACAGACTCTGGCTATCTACCCTATCTATGCCTCTCATAATTTTATATACCTCTATCATGTCTCCTCTCAGCCTCCTTCGCTGCAGGGAAATCAGCCCCAGCCTATCCAGTCTCTCTTTATAACTCAAGCCTTTCAAACCAGGCAACATCCTTGTGAATCTTTTCTGCACCCTCTCGAGCTTAATCACATCTTTTGTGTAGTGCGGCGACCAGAACTGCCCGCAATACTCCAAATGCGGCCTAACCAATGTTATGTACAACTGGAACATGACGTCCCAACTCAGGTCCTCAATGCCTCGGCCTAAATACCAGTGACATCACGGGAAATGGGGATAGTGTGGGAAAAAGACATTGAAGTGGATGATCAGCTATTATCATATTGAATGGTGGAACAGGCTCGATGTCCTACTGCTGCTCCTATGTTCCAATGTTCCGAAATTGCTTAACTCTTTCAAACGCTAGGTAGGTTTGGTCAGGCTGCTTTACAAAGATTCTGAGTTTTTGTTGGTGCAGCTCCAGTACTGTCTCATATGGGCCCAGGATAGCATTTTCAGTCCTCTCATAATCTGATGAACTTTCATCTTTTCCTGTTATTTTATTTTGTGAAACCAGCATCCAGTTCTCTGCGGTCATTGCAGTTGCTTTGAAAATGTTTCAAATGGAAAGAAAAGTGCTGCCACATTTTCCTCATTGAACTTTAGAATGAACTGGGAGAACTTTCAGAGCTCATCACATGGCCCTGAGCTAGGGGTAGCTCCCTCACGAGCTGTGCCTTCACTGGGTGTACTGGGACTTCATCTAGTTGTTTGAGCCGCCATAACTCCCTTTCCTCCTTCTCCTTCTGGAACACTCTTACTTTTTCCCTTTCTTGACACTCACTCTGCTCTTTCTCGCTCTCTCTGGAATTCTAATTCTAGTCCTTTCTGTTCTAGTTTTACCTTAGCTAAAATCACTCTATCTGTTAGTGATTCTAACCCTGATTGAGCCTTCAGCTTCAAGTGAAAAATGGTTGGCCACAAGTCTTACGATTACATATTCCCTAGCTTTTGGATGGAGTGTAATCCCTAACCTTCCAGCTACATTACTCAAATTTTCAGCAGACAGGGCGTTTAACCTATACCAAGTTAATTCACTCTGTATGTAACTCCTTTATTGGCAATATAACTCCTTTATTCAAAAAGGGAGGGAGACAGAAAGCAGGTAACTACAGGCCAGTTAGCTACACTTTTGTCTTGGGGAAAAATTTAGAAGATATTATTAGGCATGGTATAGCCGGCACTCAGAACAAATCGAGGTAATCAGGCAGAATCAACATGGATTTATGAAAGTTAAATCATGATTAATCAGTTTGTTGGATTTCTTTGAAGGAGTTACATGTGCTGTGGATGAAGGGGAACCGGTGGATGTACTGTACTTAGATTTCTATAAGGCATTTGATAAGATGCCACATCAAAGTTTATCGCGGAAAATTAAAGCTCATGGTGTCGGGGGTAAAATATTGGTATGGAAAGAAGATTGACTAGCTAACAGGAAACCGAGTGTCAGCATAAATGGGTAATTTTCTGGTTGGCAAGATGAAACGAGTGGTGTACCACAGGGATCTTCAACTTTTTACAATTTATATAAATTAATTGGATGAAGGGACCTAATTGCTATATTTTCCCATGACACAAAGATATGTAGGAAACTAAGTTGTGAACAGGACATAGGGGACTGCAAAGGAATATAGATAGGTTAAGTGAGTGGGCAAAGACCTGGAAAATGGAGTATACTGCAGGAAAGTGTGAAATTGTCCAGTTTGGCAGGAAGAATAAAAAAGAAGCCTGTTATCTAAATGGTGAGAGATTGCAGTGCTCTGAGATGCAGAGGGATCTGGGTGTCCAAGTGCATGAATCACAAAAGGCTAGTAAGCAGTAATTGGAAAACTAATAGAATGTTATTGTTTACTGCAAGAGAAATTGAATAGCAAAGTATGGTGGTCATGCTTCAGTTTTACAGGGCATTGGTGAGACCACATCTGGAGTATTGTGTACAGTATTGGTCTCCTTGTTAATGGAAAAATGAAAATGTATTGGGGGCAGTACAGAGAAGGCTATTTAGACTGATGCCTGGAATGGGCGGGCCAACTTATGTGGGAATATTCGACAGGCTAGGCTTGTATCCGCTGGACTTTGGAAGAGTAAGAGGAGACTTGATTGAAACATATAGGACTCTGAGATGTCTTGACGGGGTGGATGTGGAAAGGATGTTTCCCATTGTGGGAGAATCCAGAATTAGGGGTCCCTATTTAAAAATAAGGGGGTCACCCATTTAACACACAGAGGAGGAGATTTTTTTTCTGTGAGGGTCGTGTGTTTTTGGAAATCTCTTCTTCAAAAGGCGCAGGAAGCAGAGTCTTTGAATATTTGTAAGGCAGAGGTAGATAGATTATTGAAAAGCAAGGGGGTGAAAGGTTATCGGTGGCAGGTGGAAATGTGAAGTCGAGTTTACAATCAGATTAGTCATGACCTTATTGAATGGCAGAGCAGGCTTGAAGAGCCGAGTGGCCTACTCGTGATCCTAATTCATCTGTTCATATCTTCATACGCTGTGGCTTAGGATGTTACTGTCTCCGAATATGAACTTTTTAGTGCTGTAGCAGCGAAAGCCACAATAAAACCTACATTGAAATCTTCATTATTTTTCTGGGATCAATTGTTTTTCCTGCTTCTAATTTCTCGTTTGTCATTGGGTTACAATCAATTTCTGTTGCAGCCATGTGAGGAGGGGTCCCAGATCCCCTCTTGTCCTATCTCTCATTTGACCACAATAGGGTTTATTCCTTTTTCACATTGGTCGTGCTGACCACCACAGTGAGTATTTTACCTTATATCTTTATTGTGCTCGTGAAAGAGCCAGTCAGACAGGTTTTCTTGAGATTAAACAAGAGGTGAGTTTATTATACTTAACAATCTAAACTGGATCTGAATAAAATAATAAACATGTACGCTACTCATTCATGCACACACTCACACGAGAATCACACACAAATAAATTAGATTGAGAAATACATTGGTGTTGGCTGAGAGTCCATGATAAATAAAAAAAACATATACAGTCTGTGAGGTTGGATAATTATGTGGTCTGCGCCTTTGCCACCCTTACATATGAGTTTCATGTCATCTGCAGGAGTTGAAATTGTTTATTTTTACATTTAAGTCTATATCATGCATCTATCTATATGTCAGGAACAGCACTGGTTCTAATACTCTCCCCTGAGAAACATCACTGTATACTTCTCCTCCCCCAGAATAAACAATGACTGTTCACAACTTCTCTCTGCTTTCTGTCCCTGAGTCAATGTCATATCCACACTATCACTGTCACATTAATCCATGTCTTCCATTTTTCATAACAAGTCTATGAAATGTCATTTGATGACAGGCCTTTTGAAAGTTCATATACATAACACGAAACAAGCTGACCTCATCAACACTCATAGTTATGTCATCAACTAACTTGATCAAGATTATCAGACATGATTGGTTATCAAGCTATCCATCCTGTTTGTCATTTATTATCAGATTTTTTTCCAAGAAATATATATTTTTGAGCTGGGTTATGACCTCTAGAAATTTCCAATCGCTGACTTTAGACTGATTGGTCAGAAGTTACAGGGTTTATCCAATCTCTCTTTTTTTAAACAGGGTGCATCATTTACAGTACTCCACTCCCCTGTCACTACTCCCATAGCCAAGGAGGAGTGAAAGCTTCTGGCCAGTGACTCTGCCACTCCTTCCCTTAACAAACCTCATACATAACATCCAGTCTGGGTAAATGTTCTACTTTATTTTGGGACACTAAATGTTGGTTTGACAGGGGTTAACTGAATATGTTTGTTCAGTGTGTGTAATTAATGTCAGTCTCCATGCACCCTAATTGAGTCATTGGAGAGTGTTCCACTTCCATTAATAAGGGATTTCTTTCAATGTGTTATTCCAAGCCGGGAGCATCACCCCCACACTAACAGCAGCTCCAGAGAGTGGGAAAGGATTGATCAGAATCTGAGAACAATTGATTGGAATTTTACAAAAATGGTCAGCAAGAGTTTATCCTATTGGTTTGGCGAAGTTACTGCAGATTATTATTGGAGAACATTAGAAATGCGAATCTATTATGCACTAAAGATGATTCAAACGATTTACTATCCCATCCTCGCTATTATTGGTGTCCCTGGTAAGTCTCTGTATCCAACTATTATATCTATAAACCATATGTCACTGACTTGTGCTCTTTGCATGTAAATCCTGGGAATACTGAAGCCTCTGTCTTCAGTCTCTCTCACAAAGTCTGCTCCCTATCCACTGTCTATATCGACCTCACTAGCCAATGGCTGAGGCTGAAACAGACAGTTTACAACCTCTATGTTCTATTTATACCTGAGCTGAGTTCATCGTCATGTTCTCTCCATCACTTAACCTGCCTAATACCACTTCTGTAATATCACCCATGTCCACTTCTGTTTCAAAACATCTTCTGCATAAGCCCTCATCCGTGCCTTTGTTAAATCCACACTTGACTATTCCAATTCTGTCCTGGTCACCCTTCCAGTTATAAACCTCCATAAACCACAGACCATCCAGTGCTCTGCTGCCTGTAAACTAATATACACCAAATCCCGATCACCCATCACCCCAAATCCTGTAACCCATCAACCCTGTGCTCACTGATCTACATTGGCTCCCGGTCTGGCAGCACCTTAATTTAAATATTCTCATTCTTGTGTTTGAATCCCTCCATGGCCTCACCCCTCCAATTAGTCCCATTTCCCTGTCCATATCCCATATTCTTGAAAATCTTATGCCTTCAACTCTTTTCCCAATTCCCCATTGAAAGTGAGTTGCTTTTTCTCTCTATCCCTCCCGGCTGTGAATTTCGTGCTGGTGCCAATGTTACAGAAACCTTGATCCATAAAATGATGCTATCTGCACAGCCGGTCGCTTCTAGTGTGGCCAACACAGTGCCCCATGCTGGGCAGGGGACTTGCCCGGGCGTACTTGGTATGTGCTGTTAGTGTAAGGAGGGTTCAAGGTGACGTCAATGCACCAGCCCAACAGTGTTGATGTCAGTCCTTGAAACTTGGTCTGTGGATGTCCACTGACAACCTGTGTTAGTCACTTGTTATTTCAAAGGACCAGGCATCCAACTTACAGGTGAGGGGCTTTTGACTTGCTAATGCCATTGTAAAGTTAGTGGAGGTGCTTTGGATGTTTTTCTGGACGTTGTGTTGTGAGCTGCTGCAGACATTCAGGCAGGACAGAGGACTTTGTGACCCAATTCTGGACGAGGTTTGGGGACTGTAGTTACTGTGTCTCTGGGTCTGTAACATGACCAACAAATGGAGCAGAGGCTGGAGAGAGGGGAATCTATGTCAAAAGGCAAGAGGAGGGGGCTCTGCCCTACCCACCAGAGAAGCATGATCCTGCATGGCAGCAAGCATGGATCACATGACCTCAGTCTGAGCTTCCATTGCAGCACTGAGACGTTGGGTGTCTGCCGTCTGTGCTGCAGTGGAAGCTGAGACAATGATTACCAGATACTGTATCATGGCTGGGTCTGCTAGTGATGTCATGGAGTTAGTGACCACTTCCACAGGGGAAAGAATGGGCTTCAGTCTCTGTGAAATGCCCTGTGCCATGTTGGAGCCGGACTCCTCCATGTTCCTTAACAGTGATAACAGACTGTCTGACAGGCCTGTCAATGGATAAAATTAGAAGGGGAAAGTTGGGGTGAGGGATTGAGGGTGGGATGGAAAGCAGGAGGTCAATGGTCCCACCATCTGAACCTTGTACATCATCCCAGACAGCAGGATGAGGGGGAGGTGGGAGTTAACAAGGGACAGAAGGCAGGAACATAGCATCATCCTGAATACTGTCGGTGATGCCGGATGCTACGGGCACTGTCACAGCCGGTCCCATGATGTGAAGAACCATCTCCTCCCTCAGGCTCAGGGGATGAAGGTATGCCTAGCCCTCGCCGTAACACTGCTGTATCCTGTGATTATGGGCCGCCTTGTCCTGTACGAGAGAGCAGAATGGCAGTGATTGTGTTTCACTGTGTTTGGGTGATTTGCCGACCATAGCTGAATAGTTGGAGGTATGTGGAGGCATTGAGAGGTGGGTGTGAGGCTGGCATCAGTGGAATGTGTGTGAGGGGGAGGTGGAGTAAGTGAATGTTTGGTTTGAATCCTGAGTGTTGGGGATTGCTGATGGGTGAGTGATGGGGGTGTGGTACATTGAGCAATGTGCGAGGTTGGTTGTGTTGGGGGTAGGAGATGCCATGTGGAGATGAATTCACCGACATTGATCACCCGTGTGAGCTCATTAAACTTCTTCCGACTCTGCTGCCAGGTCCTCGGGGCCGGACTTCTTGCATTGACCTCCCTGGCCACCTGCTCCCATTCCCTTCAGAGAGTGTTACTTGAGGGTCTCGGCCCCACGCCATGAAAACGTGGCCTCCCTCCTCCTGTCCCCCTCCATGACTAAGGCCTCCATCACCACATCCGTGAACTGCAGATCCCTCTCTCTGTCCTAGGATTCCACTTACCTTGTTTCCAATTGCAGAATTCACAGTCAGCAGCAGCAGCACACGCAGCCTCCTGTGATTCAGTGCAGCTTCCCTTTAAGAGGGACAGACTGCCTTTAAAAGCTGAATGCTGGCTGAAACACAAACCAGCCTCACGCACACTTCGCTCCCAGTTAATGTGCAGACAGACATCAGCGTGGGTCACCCTGGGCAGCAAGAAGAATTCATGGAAATGAGGAGAAAGCAGGAGCTTTGTGTGTCACCTGCCTCAACAAGAACGGGCACGGGCAAATCATGAATCACAAACCCGACGCACAGAAGGAGGGTATTCAGCCCATTGTGTCAGTGCAGTCTCTTTGAAAGAGTTATCAAATTAGTTCCTCTCTCCTCCTCTTGACCCACACCCCAGCTTTTTAAATTCCAATTCATGTATTTGCTGAATTCTCTTTTGAAAGATATTATTGAATCTGCTTCCACCATGTTTGCAGGCAGTGAATTCCAGATCCCAACAACTCGCTGTGTAAGAAAATTCTCCTCATTTCACCTTTGGTTCTTTGTCAATTACCTTCAATCTGTGTCTTCTTAATACTGAACTTTCTGACACTGATAACAGTTTCACATTAATTAACCTATCAAAACCCTTCATGATTTTGAATTCTATATTTAATCTCCCCTTACCGTTCACTGCTCTAAAGAGAACAATCCCAGCTTTTCCAATCTCTCCACGTAACTGAATTCCCAGATCCCTGGTACCATTCTAGTAAATCACCTCAGTATATTCACTAAGTCCTTGAAATCCTTACCAAAGGGTGGTGATCAGAATTGGACACAATTCTCCAGCTGGGACCTAACCAATGATGGATAAACATCAGCATTTCCTCCTGAGTTTTATTACTCTGTGCCTCTCTCTCTAACACCAAGGACACTACATGTTACATTCAAAGATCTGTGTGCGTACACCCCAGGTCGCTCTAATCCTGCACCCACTTTATAATGGTACCATTGAGTTTACGTTGTTTCTCCTCATATTGTATACCCAAATTTTGCGAGGAGCAGCTTGGACAGAAGGAGGTGCGGAGCGAACTTACAGCTGAGCGGTCAATTTCAGTGCAAGTTACAATTTAATCCACTTTTGTTTCGGAGGACCAGGGGACTGCTGGGTAAGGGAAAACTATTTATTTGGGCAGTTTTTAAATCATTTTCTTTTTGCGAGCAGCAGCTTTGACAGAAGGAGGTGCGGAGCGAATTTACAGCTGAGTGGTCAATTTCAGTGTAAATTACAAGTTAATCCCCTTTTGTTTCGGAGGACCAGGGGACTGCTGGGTAAGGGAAAACTATTTATTTGAGCAGTTTTTAAATCATTTTCTTTTTGCGAGGAGCAGCTTTGACAGAAGGAGGTGCGGAGCGAATTTACAGCTGAGTGGTCAATTTCAGTGTAAATTACAAGTTAATCCCCTTTTGTTTCGGAGGACCAGGGGACTGCTGCGTAAGGGAAAACTATTTATTTGAGCAGTGGCAGTACCAGAGACACTACACGTGTAGTGTCTCCCACCCACCCTCCTCCTCTAACCAAAAAAAAAGGACTCTGGTGTGTTGATAAGGTAAGCTTTTTATTTAAAACGTTCAGTCCGTCGGATTGCAAAGCGAACAAGTTTTGACTTTTTTTTTTTGGTTTTTCAGTAGACTTGTTGGGAATCTAGAATAGTGGGAATGGAGGTTAAGGCAGTTGTATGTTCCTCCTGCAG
Source organism: Heterodontus francisci (assembly GCF_036365525.1). Classification (NCBI taxonomy): domain Eukaryota; kingdom Metazoa; phylum Chordata; class Chondrichthyes; order Heterodontiformes; family Heterodontidae; genus Heterodontus; species Heterodontus francisci. Next base: position 383,367 of record NW_027141631.1, on the reverse strand, counting down.
AATGTGGGAGGTAAGGGTCGTCAAGAGTGTCCCTGCTGACTGCATCTGCGGGAAGTGCACCCAACTCCAGCTCCTCGCAGACCGCGTTAGGGAAATGGAGCTGGAGCTGGATGAACTTCGGATCATTCGGGAGGTGGAGGGGATTATTGACAGGAGTTATAGGGAGGCAATCACACCTCAGATAAAAGAAGTAGATAGATGGGTTACCGTCAGGGGAAGGAGAGGGAACCAGCAGGCAGTGCAGGGATCCCCTGTGGCCGTTTCCCTCAACAACAGGTATACCGTTTTGGATACTGTTGCGGGGGAAGACTTACCAGGGGTAAGCAATGGGGTGCATGTCTCCAGCACAGAGTCTGTCCCTGTTGCTCAGAAGGGAAAGGGGAAGAGGAGCAGAGCATTAGTCATTGGGGACTCCATAGTTAGGGGAACAGATAGGAGGTTCTGTGGGAACGAGAGAGACTCACGGTCGGTGTGTTGCATCCCAGGTGCCAGGGTACGTGATGTCTCGGATCGTGTTTTAGGGATCCTTAAGCGGGAGGGGGAGCACCCCCAAGTCGTGGTCCACATAGGCACCAACGACATAGGTAGGACGAGAGATGGGGATTTAAGGCAGAAATTCAGGGAGCTAGGGTGGAAGCTTAGAGCGAGAACAACCAGTGTTGTTATCTCTGGGTTGTTGCCCGTGCCACGTGCTAGCGAAGAGAGGAAGAGGGAGAGAGAGGAGATGAACACGTGGCTGCAGGGCTGGTGCAGGAGGGAGGGTTTTGGTTTCCTGGATAATTGGGGCTCTTTCAGGGGTAGGTGAGACCTCTACAAACAGGATGGTCTTCACCTGAACCAGAGGGGTACCAATATCCTGGCGGGGGGAGGGGGGGGGGAGATTTGCTAGTGCTCTTCGGGGGGTATCAACTAAATCAGCAGGGGAATGGGAACCTAAATTGTAGTTCCAGTGTCCAGGCTGTTGAGAGTAGTGAGGTAGGGGATAAGGTTACAAGGACGCAAGAGGGCACTGGCAAGCAAGAACTTGGTTTTAAGTGTGTCTACTTCAACGCCAGGAGCATCCGGAATAAGGTGGGTGAGCTTGCAGCATGGGTTGGTACCTGGGATCCTGATGTTGTGGCCATTTCGGAGACATGGGTAGAGCAGGGGCAGGAATGGATATTGCCGGTTCCGGGATTTAGATGTTTCAGTAAGAACAGAGAAGAGGGTAAAAGAGGGGGGCGTGTGGCATTGTTAATCAAGGAAAGTATTACAGCGGCAGAAAGGACGTTTGAGGACTCGTCTAGTGAGGTAGTATGGGCCGGGGTTAGAAACAGGAGAGGTGAGGTCACCCTGTTGGGAGTTTTCTATAGACCTCCGAATAGTTCCAGAGATGTAGAGGAAAGGATAGCGAAGATGATTCTCGACAGGAGCTAGAGTAACAGGGTAGTGGTTATGGGGGACTATAACGTTCCAAATATTGACTGGAAATACCACAGTTCGAGTACTTTAGATGGGTCTGTTTTTGTCCAGTGTGTGCAGGAGGGTTTTCTGACACAGTATGTTGACAGGCCAACCAGGGGCGATGCCACATTGGATTTGGTACTGGGTAGTGAACCCGGCCAGGTGTTAGATTTAGATGTAGGTCAGCACTTTGGCGATAGTGATCACAATTCGGTTAGGTTTACCTTAGCGATGGGCAGGGACAGGTATATACCGCAGGGCAAGAATTATAGCTGGGGAAAGGAAATTATGACGCGATTAGGCTAGATTTAGGATGTGTAGGATGGGGAAGGAAACTGCAGGGGATGGGCACAAACGAACTGTGGAGCTTATTCAAGGAGCAGCAAATGCGTGTCCTTGATAAGTATGTACCTGTCAGGCAGGGAGGAAGTTGTCGAGCGAGGGAGCCGTGGTTTACTAAAGAAGTTGAAGGGCTTGTCAAGAGGAAGAAGGCGGCTTATGTTTGGATGAGACGTGAAGGCTCAGTTAGGGTGCTTGAGAGTTACAAGCTAGCCAGGAAGGATCTAAAGGGAGGGCTAAGAAGAGCAAGGAGAGGACACGAGAAGTCATTGGCGGATAGGATCAGGGAAAACCCGAAGGCTTTCTATAGGTATATCAGGAATAAAAGAATGACTAGAGTTAGATTAGGGCCAATCAAGGATAGTAGTGGGAAGTTGTGCGTGGAATCAGAGGAGATAGGGGACGCGTTAAATGAATATTCTTCGTCAGTATTTACAGTAGAGAAAGAAAATGTTGTCGAGGAGATTACTGAGATACAGCCTACTAGGCTAGATGGGATTGAGATTCACAAGGAGGAGGTGTTAGCAATTTTGGGAAGTGTGAAAATAGATAAGTCCCCTGGGCAAGATGGGATTTATCCTAGGATTCTCTGGGAAGCCAGGGAGGAGATTGCAGAGCCGTTGTTGTTGATCTTTATGTCGTCATTGTCGACAGGAGTAGTGCCAGAAGACTGGAGGATAGCAAATGTTGTCCCCTTGTTCAAGAAGGGGAGTAGAGACAGCCCTGGTAATTATAGACCTGTGAGCCTTACTTCGGTTGTTGGTAAAATGTTGGAAAAGGTTATAAGAGATAGGATTTATAGAAAAGAATAAGTTGATTTGCGATAGTCAGCACGGTTTTGTAAAAGGTAGGTCGTGCCTCACAAACATTATTGAGTTTTTATCGAAGGTGACCAAACAGGTGGGTGAGGGTAAAGCCGTGGATGTGGTGTATATGGATTTCAGTAAGGCGTTTGATAAGGTTCCCCACGGTAGGCTATTGCAGAAAATACGGAAGTATGGGGTTGAAGGTGATTTAGTGCTTTCGATCAGAAATTGGCTAGCTGAAAGAAGATAGAGGGTGGTGGTTGATTGCAAATGTTCATTTTGGAGTTTAGTTACCAGTGGTGTACCGCAAGGTTCAGTTTTGGGGCCACTGCTGTTTGTCATTTTTATAAATGACTTGGAAGAGGGTGTAGAAGGGTGGGTTACTAAATTTGCGGATGACACGAAGGTCGGTGGAGTTGTGGATAGTGTCGAAGCGTGTTGTAGGGTACAGAGGGACATAGGTAGGCTGCAGAGCTGGGCTGAGAGATGGCAAATGGAGTTTAATGCGGAGAAGTGTGAGGTGATTCACTTTGGAAGGAGTAACAGCAATGCAGAGTATTGGGCTCAAGGGAAGATTCTTGGTATTGTAGATGAGCAGAGAGATCTTGGTGTCCAGGTACATAAATCCCTGAAAGTTGCCACCCAGGTTATAGGGCTGTTAAGAAGGCATATGGTGTGTTAGCTTTTATTAGTAGGGGGATCGAGTTTAGGAGCCACGAGGTCATGATGCAGCTGTACAAAACTCTGGTGAGACCGCACCTTGAGTATTGCGTGCAGTTCTGGTCACCGCATTATAGGAAGGATGTGGAAGCTTTGGAAAGTGTGCAGAGGACATTTACTAGGATGTTGCCTGGTATGGAGGGAAGGTCTTACGAGGAAAGGATGAGGGACTTGGGGTTGTTTTCGTTAGAGAGAAGGAGGAGGAGAGGTGACTTAATAGAGACATACAAGATAATCAGAGGGTTAGATAGGGTGGATAGTGAGAGTCTTTTTCCTCGGATGATGATGGCAAACACGTGGGGACATAGCTTTAAGTTGAGGGGTGAAAGATATAGGACAGATGTCAGAGGTAGTTTCTTTACTCAGAGAGTAGTAGGGGCGTGGAACGCCCTGCCTGCAACAGTAGTAGACTCGCCAACTTTAAGGGCATTTAAGTGGTCATTGGATAGACATATGGATGGAAGTGGAATAGTGTAGGTCAGATGGTTTCACAGGTCAGCGCAACATCGAGGGCCGAAGGGCCTGTACTGCGCTGTAATGTTCTAATTCTAATTCTAATTCAAATGTCTCACTTCACACTTCACTGTGTTAAAATACATCTGCCATGTCCCTGTCCATTTCACCAGTCAGTCTCTGTCCTGCTGAAGTCTGTTACTATCCATCACACTGTTTATTAACATTTCTGAGATTCCTGCCCTCTGAAAACGTTGAAATTGTCCTCTCTGTACACAAGCCCATTGCATTAACATACAGCAACAGTGATTCCAATAGTGACGCTGGGGAACCGCACTTTGTATTTCCCTCCAGACTAAACAACAACCATTCTCCTCTCCTCTCTGCTTTCTGTCACTGACCTAATTTCCTGATTGCTGACATTGAAAATAAAAAAAGGACTTCCATTTATGTAACGCCTTCATGACCACTGCATGTCCCAAAGCGACTGACAACCAACGAGTACTTTTTACCGTTTAGTCTGTCTTGTAATGTAGGAAAAAGACTGCCAATTTCCGCACAGCAAGATCCCACAAGCAGCAGTGTGGTCATGATCAGATCTGTTTCTGTAATGTTAATTTGAGGGGTAAATGTTGACCAGGACACTGGGAATAATTCCCCTGACCTTCTAAATAATTCCATAGGATCTTTACATCCACCTGAGAGGGCAGACGGAGCCTGGCTTTACCTTTTCTTTGATAAGGCGGCACCTCGGACAGTGCAGCGCTCCCTCAGTACAGGACTGCAGTGTCAGCCTTGATTCTTGTGATCAAGTCCTGCAGTGACACTTGATCCTAGAAGCTTGTGACTGAAAGGGGAGAGAGCGACAAACTGAGTCACTGCTGACATTGGTCCTTTAATCCCATGTGTTTCTAATTCGGTAACACAGCTGTTATGTGCTACTTTATCAAACAGCTGCTGAAAGGATAGGAATATTGGGAAAATACAGGCAGGAACAATCATAGAATCATAGAATAGCACAGCCCTGATGATGTCATTCTGCCCATCAAGTCAGTGCTGGCCCATTCAAAGAGCAATCCAGTTACACCCACTCCCTGACTCTTTCACTATATCCTAACATTTTTCCTGCTTCAGATATCTATCCAATTCCCTTTTGGGATCTACTATTGAATCTGTATCCATCAGCCTATCAGATAGTGCATCCCAAATCCAAACCACTCAGAAACAAAAATCCTCAGATCTGCTTCTCTTACCAATCGCCTTAAATCTGTGTCTCTGGTTCGTGACCCCTTGGACATTGGAAACAGTTTCTCTTTATTTAATTTATCTAAACCCTTCCTAATGTTAAACAGCTCAATCAAATCTCCTCTGAAAGTTCTCTGCTCTAAGCAGAACAACCACAGCTACATAACTGTAATCCCTCATGCCTGCACAAATTCTCGTAAAACAGTTCTTTACCCTCTCCGAAGGCTTCATGTCCTTCCGAAAGTGTGGTTACCAGTATTCGACACAAGACTTCAGGTGCAGCTGAACTAGTATTTTATATATGTTTCACATAATGTCATTGCTTTTGCTTTTTTTGCCTCTATTTATAAAACCGAGGATCCCATATATTTATTAAATGTTTGGCTACAAAGATTTGTGTACAAATACTCCAGGTGTCTCTGTTATTTCACCACCTTTATAGTTATACCATTTAACTTGTATTGTCTCTCCTCATTCCTCCTTTCAAAATGTATTACCTCACACATCTGCAATGCCAATTAAATATTGAGAAGATTGAAGCCATTGCTTTCTGTCTCTGCTTCAAATATTTCCTAGCTACACACTCCATCCCTCTCCTTTGTAAATGTTTGAGACGAAAAGCCAAACTGTTCACACACTTGGTTACATAGTTAACCTTGAGATGCCTTGCGATGAGCTTCTGACCAAATATTCACACCATCAGTAAAATGGCGTATTTCCACCCGCGGTGGAGTTGCATTTCTGGTTAAAAAGGGAAGTAATACAATAGTGAGGAAGGATATGAGATCTGATGATGTGGAGTCTGTATGGGTAGAGCTGAGAAACACTAAGGGGCAAAAAACGTTAGTGGGGGTTATATATAGACCCCCAAACTGTGGTGGTGATGTGGGAATGGTCTTAAACAGGAAATTAGAGATCCATGCGATAAAGCAACATCTGTAATTATGGGTGACTTAAATCTTCATATAGATTGGTCAAATCAAATTTGTCACAATAACGTAGAGGAGAAATTACTGGAGTGTATACGGGATGGTTTTCTGGACCAATATGTTGAGGAACCAAATAGAGAACAGGCCATCCCAGACTGGGTATTGTGTGAAGAGAGAGGAATAATTGACAATCTAGTTGTGTGAAATCCCTTGAGGATGAGCGACCATAATATCATAGAATTTGTCATGAGGAAAGCCAACAGTGACGTCAGAGGAGAGCTGCAAGCTGATTGGTTGGGTGAGTAGCAGCTATTAGTGCATGGAGATATCTTTAAAAAAGTGAAAAGTTTATTTTTGTGGGAAAAGAACTCTGGTGATAAGGTGAGTACTACTGAAGTGTTTCTTTTTTTAATTCAGTGTAGTTTATTAAGAATCTTAGATTGAAGTGGGTAGAAAAAGGCCCCTCATGTAATTAGTATTTTTTTAAATTAAGGGTGTAACTAATTAGTCTAAGGGTTGGTCATGACAGGAGAGCTCAGCCCCGTGATCTGCTCCTCCTGCCCTTTGTGGGAAATCAGGGATGCTTCCAGTGTCCCGAGTGGGCATGTGTGCAGGAAGTGGATCCATCTGCAACTACTGGCGACCCGCATTATGGAGATGGAGCTGCAGGTGAATTCACTGTGGAGAATCCATAATGCTGAAAAAGTCGTGGATAACATGTTTAGCGAGGTGGTCACACCGCAGATAATAGCTGCACAGGCAGAAAAGGGATGGGTGATCACCAGACAGAGTAGTAGGCACAGGCAGGTCGTGCAGGAGTCCCCTGTGGCCACAACCTCTCAAACAGATAGACCGCTTTGGATACTGTTGGGGGGGATGGCCTCCCAGGGGAAAGCAGCAACAACCAGGCCCATGGGACCACAGAGGGCTCTGCCTCACAGCAGGGCAGGAAAAGGTGTGGAAGAGCTATCGTGATAGGGAATTCTATCGTAAGGGGTGCAGGTAGGCGTTTCTGTGGCCGCAAAAGAGGCACCAGGATGGTATGTTGCCTCCCTGCTGCGAGGGTCAAGGATGTCTCGGAGTGGCTGCAGGAAATTCTGAAAGGAGAGAGTGAGCAGCCAGAGGTCGTAGTCCATATTGCTGCTAACGACATAGATAGGAAAAGAGATAAGGTCCTGCAAAGTGAATATAGGGAGTTAGGCAGAAGGTTAAAACGTAGAACCTCTAGGAGTAATCTCAGGATTTGGCCTAACCGTCAGCCTCAAGAAAATGAACATCATGGGACAGGATGTCAGAAATGCTCCATCCATCAATATCGGCGGCCACGCTCTGGAAGTGGTTCAAGAGTTTACCTACCTAGGCTCAACTATCACCAGTTACCTGTCTCTAGATGCAGAAATCAACAAGCACACGGGAAAGGCTTCCACTGCTATGTCCAAACTGGCCAAGAGAGTGTGGCAAAATGGCGCACTGACACGGAGCACAAAAGTCCGAGTGTATCAAGCCTGTGTCCTCAGTACCTTGCTCTATGGCAGCGAGGCCTGGACAACGTATGTTAGCCAAGAGCGACGTCTCAATTCATTCCATCTTCGCTGCCTCCGGAGAATACTTGGTATCAGGTGGCAGGACCGTATCTCCAACACAGAAGTCCTCGAGGCGGCCAACATCCCCAGCTTATACACACTACTGAGTCAGCGGCGCTTGAGATGGTTTGGCCACGTGAGCCGCATGGAAGATGGCAGGATCCCCAAAGACACTTTGTACAGCGAGCTCGCCACTGGCATCAGACCCACCGGCCGTCCATGTCTCCGCTTTAAAGACGTCTGCAAATGCGACATGAAGTCCTGTGACATCGATCACAAGTCGTGGGAGTCAGTTGCCAGCGATCGCCAGAGCTGTCGGGCAGCCATAAAGGAGGGGCTAAAGTGTGGCGAGTCGAAGAGACTTCACAGTTGGCAGGAAACAAGGCAGAAGCGCAAGGGAAGAGCCAACTATGTAACAGCCCCGACAGACAAATTTTTCTGCAGCACCTGTGGAAGAGCCTGTCACTCTAGAATTGGGCTTTATAAACACTCCAGGCGCTGCTGCACAAATCACTGACCACCTCCAGGCGCTTACCCATTGTCTCTCGAGGTAAGGAGGCCAAAGACAAAGAAGAAGAAGAATCTCAGGATTACTCCCTGTGCCACGTGCTAGTGAGGATAGGAATGGGAGGATTAGGCAAATGAAAGTGTGGCTGAAGAGCTGGTGTAGGCGGGAGGGCTTCAGCTACTTGGATCATTGGGATCTCTTCTGGTGCAGAGGTGACCTGTTGAAGAGGGTCAGATTGCACCTAAACTGGAAGGGGACCAATATCCTTGCGGGGAGGTTTGTTAGTGCTGCTCGGGAGGGTTTAAACTAGTCTTGCAGAGAGGTGGGACTCAAAGTAGTAGTCTCTCCGATGAGATAGTTAAGGTAAATGTAGAGGTTAATGCAAGCAAGTCCAGTAAGCGGGCCTGGCAGTGGCCTGACAGGGAGCGTGGAAGGTCTGGTCGACTAAACTGCAAGTACTTTAATGCAAGAGGCCTTACAGGTAAGGCAGATGAACTCAGAGCATGGATCAGTACATGGGATTGTGGTATTATAGCTATTACAGAAACGTGGTTGAGGGATAGGCAAGACTGGCAGCTCAATGTTACGGGGTACCGATGCTTCAGTTGGAGGGAAGAGAGGATGGGGAGTTGCACTATTGATGAGGGAGCACATCACGGCAGTAGTTAGAGAGGATATCTCGGGGGGAACGTCCAGTGAGGCCATATGAGTGGAGCTTAGAAATAAGCAAGGGGTGGTCTCTTCGATGGAATTATACTATAGGCCCCCCAATAGTCAGAGGGAATTGGAGGAGCATATATGCAGAGAAATCACAGATAGGTGTAGGAATTTTCGGGTTGTAATAGTAAGTGATTTTAACTTTCCTAATATTGACTGGGACTGCCTTAGTGCTAAGGGATCAGATGGGCAAGAATTTGTTCAGTGTGTCCAGGATAGTTTTATGAAACAGTATATGGATGGCCCTACGAGAGAAAAGGCGACACTCGACCTCCTCTTTGGAAATGAGGATGGGCAGGTGGATGATGTGTTAGTGAGGGAGCACTTTGGGACCAGTGACCATAACTCTATTAGCTTCAAGATAGTTATGGAAGAGGATAGGACTGGTCCTCAGGTTCAAGTCCTAAATTGGAGGAAGGTTGATTTCGATGGCATCAGACAGGAACTCTCAGAAGCTGAATGGAAGGGGCTGGTTACAGGTAAAGGGACTTCTGGCAAGTGGGAGGCTTTTAAAAGTGAGATAGGAAGAGTTATGTGCCGGCATATTCCTGTTAGATGGAAGGGCAAGATTGGCAAGTTTAGGGAACGTTGGTTGATGAGGGATATTGAGGGTCTGATCAGGACAAAGAAGGAGGAATATGTCAGGTATAGGCAGTGGGGATCAAACGAGTCCGTCCAGGAGTACAGTGGATGGAGGAGTGCACTCAAGAAAGAAATTAGGAGGGAGAAATTGGGCCATGAGATTTCCCTGGCAGATAAGATAATGGAGAATCCTAAAATATTCTATAAGTATATTAAGAGTAAAAGGGTAGCTAGGGTGAGAGTCAGTCCCCTTAAGGATCAGTGTGGTAATCTACGTGTGCAGCCACGTGAAATGGGCGAGGTCTTAAATGAATACTTCTCGTCTTTATTTACCATGGAGACGACATGGAAGCTACTGAGTTCACAGGAGGGAACAGCGATATCCTGGAGCATATCAACATTACAAAGAAGGAGGTGCAGGAGGTTTTGAAGCTCATTAAGGTAGATAAATCCCCAGGGCCTGACCAGGTGTATCCTAGGATGCTTTGGGAAGAAAGGGAGGATATTCCTGGAGCCCGAGCAGAGATTTTTGCATTATCGTTAGCCACAGGTGAGATACTGGAAGACTGGAGGATAGCTAATGCTGTGCCTTTATTTAATAAGGGCGGCAGTGATAAGCCAGGGAACAACAGGCCGGTGAGCCTTACATCAGTGATGGGAAAGTTACTGGAAGGGATTCTGACAGACAGGATTTATATGCATTTGGAAAGGCAACGTCTGATTAGGGATAGTCAGCATGGTTTTGTGCATGGGAATCATGTCTCAGGAATTTGATTGCGTTCTTTGAGGAGGTGACCAAGAGGATTGACGATGGCAGGGCGATGGACGTTGTCTACATGGACTTTAGCAAGGCCTTTGACAATTTCCCGCATGGTCGGCTGGTCCAGAAGGTTCAAACACATGGGATCCAGGGTGTGCTAGCCAATTGGATACAAATTTGGCTTGGTGATCGGATGGTAGTGGGGGGTTGTTTTTCAGATTGGAGGCTGGTAAACAGTGGTGTGCCACAGGGATCGGTTCTGGGCCCTCTCTTGTTTGTCATATATATTAATGACTTGGATATGAATGCAGGGGGCATGATTGGTAAGTTTGCAGATGATACAAAAATTGATGGAATAGTAGAAAGTGAAGAAGGTTGTCTAAGGTTACAACAGGATATAGATAAACTTGGAAAGTGGGCAAGGGATTGGCAAATGGAATTTAATGCAGACAAGTGCGAAGTGATGCATTTTGGGAAGTTAAACCAGGGCAGGACATATACAGTGAATGACAGGGCCTGGGGAGTGTTGTTGATAAGAGAGACCTTGGGGTGCAAGTGCATAGTTCCCTGATTGTGGCAACACAGGTAGACAGGGTGGCGAAGAAGGTGCATGGCATGCTTGTCTTCATCAACTGCGGCATGGAGTACAAGAGTTGGGACGTCATGTTACAGTTGTACATAACATTGGTTATTCCGCATTTGGAGTACAGTGTGCAGTTCTAGTCGCAGCACTACAGGAAAGATGTGATTAAGCTAGAGAGGGTGCAGAAAAGATTTATAAGGATGTTGCCTGGTTTGGAGGGCTTGAGTTATAAAGAGAGATTGGGTAGGCTGGGTCTGTTTTCCCTGGAGCAAAGACGGCTGAGAGGGGACATGATGGAGGTATATAAAATTATGAGAGGCATAGACAGAGCAGGTAGTTAGAGTCTGTTTCCCATGGTAGGGGTGACGAAAACTAGAGGGCATAGATTTAAGATGAAAGGGAGGAGGTTTAAACGGGATTAAAAGGGTAAATTTTACACACAAAGAATAGTGCGTATCTGGAATGAGCTGCCAGAGGAGGTGGTGGAGGCAGGAACAGTGGCCACATTTAAGAGTCATCTGGACAGGTATTTGAATGAGCAAAGCATAGACGGATATGGAATTAATGCAGACACGTGGAATCAGTATAGATCGGCATTATGGTCGGCATGGACGCAGTGGGCCGAAGGGCCTGTTTCTATGCTGTACGAATCTCTGACTCTAAGATGGAGAGTGACGTAGTTGATTCTGAGACTAGGGTCGTGAATCTTAATAAAGGAAAGTATGAAGGTATGAGGCACGAGTTGGCTATGATGGATTGGGAAACGTTACTTAAAGGGATGATGGTGGAAAGGCAATGGCAATATTCAAAGAGTGCATTGATGAACTGCAACAATTGTTTACTGCTGTCTGGCGCAAAAGTAAAATGGGAAACGTAGCCAAACCATGGCTCACAAGGAAAATTAGAGATAGTATTAGATTCAGGGAAGAGGCATATACATTCGCCAGAAAGAAGCAACAGACCTGAGGATTGGGAGCAGTTTAGAATTCAACAAAGGAGGACCAAGGGATTGATTAATAAGGGGAAAATAAAGTACACGAGTAAGCTTGCGGGGAACATACAACCTGACTGTAATGGTTTCTGTTGGAATGTGAAGAGGAAAGGATTGGTTAAGACAAATGTAGGTCCTTACAGTTAGAAACATGGGAATTTATTAGGGGAAACAAAGAAATGGCTAACCAACTAAATGCATACTTTGATTCTGTCTTCACAAAGGATGACACAAGTATCTTACCAGAAATGTTGGGGAACACAGGGTTTAGTGAGAGGAAGGAACCGAAGGAAATCAGTATTAGTAGAGAAATTGTGTTGGAGAAGTTGATGGGATTGAAGGCCGATAAATCCTCAGGGCCTGATAATCTGCATCCCAGATTACTTAAGGAAGTGACCCTGGAAATCGTGGATGCTTTGGTGGTCATCTTTCCATCTTCCTTCGACTTTGGAACAGTTCCAGCTGATTGGAGGGCAGCTAATGTAATCCCACCATTTAAAAAGGGAGGTAGAAATAAAGCAGGGCATTATAGACAAGTCAGCCTGACGTCGGTAGCGGGAAAATTCTGGAGTCCATTATCAAAGTTTTTAGGGCAGAGCACTTGGAGAACAGTGTTAGAATCGGATAGAGTCAGCATGGATTTCCGGAAGGGAAATCATGCTTGATAAATCTATTAGAATTCTTCGAGGATGTAACTAATAGAGTTGATGAGGGGGAGTCAGAGAATGTGGTTTATTTGGACTTTCAGAAGGCTTTCGACAAAGTCCCACATAAGAGATTAGTGAGTAAAATTAAAGCGCATGGGATTAGTGGAAGTGTATTGCGATAGATAGAAAATTGGTTGGCAGATGGAAAAAAAGTGTAGGGATAAACGGATCTTTTACCAAAAGGCAGGCAGTGATTAGTGGGGTACCACAGAGATCGGCGCTAGGACCCCAGCTATTCACACTCCATATTGCCGATTTCGATGCGGGAGCTAAATGTAATATCTCCAAATTTTGAGAAGACACACAACTGGGTGGGAGGGTGAGTTGTGAGGAGGATGCAGAGTGGCTTCAGGGTGATTTGGACAAGTTGAGTGAGTGGGCTATTGCATGGCAGATGCAGTATAATGTGAATAAATGAGAGGTTATCCACTTTGGTAGCAAAAACAGGAAGGCAGATGATTATCTGAACTGCGATAAACTGAGAGAGGGGAATATGCAACGAGACCTGGGTGTTCTTGTACACCAGTCACTGAAGGTAAGCATGCAGGTGCAACAGGCGGGAGAAAAAGGCGAATGTTATGTTGGCCTTCATGGAGACAGGATTCGAGTACAGGAGCAGGGATGTCTTGCTGCAGTTATCCAGGGCGTTGGTCAGGCCGCAATTGGAATATTGTGTGCAGTTTTGGTCTCCTTCTCCGAGAAAGGATGTTCCTGCTATAGCAAGAGTGCAATGCAGGTTTATCAGACTGATTCCTGGGATGGCGGGACTGACGTATGAGGAGAGATAGGATTATATTCGCTGGAGTTCGGAAGAGTGAAGAGGGATCTCATAGAAAGCTCTAAAATTCTAACAGGACTTGACAGGGTAGTTGCAGGAAGGATGCTCCCGATGGTGGGGGAGTCCAGAACAAGGGGTCATAGTCTAAGGATACGGGGTAAACTTTTCAGGACTGAACTGAGGAGAAATTTCTTCACCCAGAGAGTGGTGAGCCAGTGAAATTACGTTATCACTCCCATGTACAAGAGGGATTGGAATATGCTGGCCAATGCCTCTGCTACTTCCATCATTCCATCCCTCAGCAACCCACATGCATCCCATCCAGACTGGGTAAATGATCTACTTTATTGTGATACAAAAAGTGCTGTATTGAAAAGGGTTAACTGAATCTGTTTGTTCAGTGACTGCAAATAATGTCAGTCTCCATGGACCCTAATTGTGTCACTGGAAGTTTTCCATCTTCTATTAATAAGGGGCTGCCATGTGTTATCCCATCGTTTCAGCCGGAACATCAGCCCCGGCACAACAGAGATCAGCGGCTCCAGAGAGAGAGAAAGGATAGATCAGAATCTGAGAACAACAGATTGGAATGTTACAACAATGGGTCAGAATCTGAGAACAATAGATTGGAATGTTACAACAATGGATCAGAATCTGAGAACAATGGATTGGAATGTTACAACAATGGACAGGAGTTTATCCTTGGATCTTTACTACCTTTCTACATATTATGATCGGTACTCATTAAACTCTCGTATACATCTCGCACTGAAGATTATTCAATACATTTACTATCCCATCCTGGCTATTATTGGTGTCCCTGGTAAGGCTCTCTATCTAGATATTAATTCTCTAAACCAAGTCTAACAGCATTACGGCTCCTATAATTTACTCTGCACTTTTTGCTGCCGTTGTATTCCTGGTGAATATGTCCAGCTATTAGCTCGATAAACCATTGCCAACTTTATTGGCTTTCTTGACATTTGCTCTCTCATCTTTACTACTGTTGCTGTCTCTATTTCCCGGTAGGGCATTGTAAACCCCGTTTCACTGAACTACTGTTCTGTTATGTAAATATTAGGAAGACTGAAGCCAATGTTATTGGTCTCCATCACAAACTCCATCCCCTATCTGTGAAACAAATACACCACCCTGCCCAATATCTGAGGCTGAACCAGACTGTTTGCAATCGGTGTGTTCTATTTAAACCTGAGCTGAGTCCATCTCCATATTCTCTGCAGTACCAACCCTGTCTACGACAACCTCTGTAATATCCCCCACCTCCACCTCTGTCTCAGCCAATCTGCTGCATAAACCCTCACCTGTACCTTTGTTAAATCCACACTTGACTATTCCAATTCTATCCTGGTCACCCTCCCAGTTATAAACCTCCATAAACCACAGCCCATCCAGATTTCTGCTGCCTGTATCCTAACTCACACCAAATCCTGATCACCCATCACCCCTGTACTCACTGATCTACATTGGCTCCTGGTCTGGCAGCACCTTAATTTTAATATAGTCATTCTTGTGTTTGAATCTCTCCATGGCCTCACCCCTCCAATTAGCCCCATTCTCCTGCCCAATCTCATATTCCTGAAAATGTTTTGACTTCAATCTTTTCTCATATCTCCTTCTGAAGTGAATTCCTTTCCCACTGTATCTGTCCCGAGCCACTATTTTAGACTGTACAGCACTACTGGTGCTGACGGTACAGAAGCTGGGATCCATACAGAGATGTGAACTGCACAGGCAGGCACTTCTAGTGCGGCGTGCAAAGTGCCCCATTCTGGGCAGGGCTCTAGCTCAATCGTACCATGTATGTGTTGTTGCTCTGAGGATGGTTTTGAATGTGATGTCAATGTACCATACCGGCAGCATTGATGTACGTCTTTGAAACTTGGTCTGTACATGTCCACTGACCTCATGTGTTAGTCACTCTCATCTGAACATACATTCAGCAACATGAGGAACCCCCTCTAGTATCAATTAAAAGGACCAGGCATCAAACTTACAGGTTTACTTACAGGCTTTTGACTTACTTCTATTATTGTAAAGTTAGTGGAGGTGCTGTGGATGGTTTGTTGGAGGTTGTGTTGTGAGCTGCTGCAGATATTCAGGGAGGACAGAGGATTTGGTGACCCAACTCTGCACGAGGTATGGCCTATCAGGGGAAAACAGCAGCAGCCAGAGCAGTGTCACCACGGCTGGCACTGTTGTTCAGCAGGGAGGGACAAAGCGCAGAAGAGCAATAGTTATAGGGGACTCTGTAGTTATGGGGACAGATAGGCGCTTCTGTGGACGTGAAAGAGACTGCAGGATGGTATGTTGCCTCCTTGGTTTCAGGGTCAAGGATATCTCTGAACGGACAGGGGGCATTCTGAAGGGGGAGGGTGAACAGCCAGAGGTTGTGGTACACATCGGTAGCAATGACATAGGCAGGAAGAGTGATGAGGTCCTACAGGGGGAGTTTAGGAAGTTAGGCAATAAGTTACAAAACAAGACCTCGAGGGTTGTAATCGCTGGATTCCTCCCAGTGCTACGTGCTAGTGATTCTAGAAATAGGAAGATAGTGCAGCTAATCACGTGGTTGAGCAGCTGGTGCAGGAGGGAGGGTTTCAGATATCTGGACAATTGGGATCTCTTCAGGGACAGATGGAACCTGTACAAGAAGGACGGGTTGCATATAAACTGGAAGGGCACTAATATCCTGGCTGCAAGGTTTGCAAGCATCACTCGGGAGGGTTGAAAATAGTGTGGCAGGCGCGGGGTGGGGGGGGGCGGGGGGGGGACCACAGCAGTCGGACAGCTAGTGAAATAAATGAGGAGGACATAGTAAATAAGGCCAGTAGGACGAAGAGGAAGAACAGGCAGGGAGATGTTTCTGAGCACAGCGGGACTGGTGGTCTGAAGTGCATTTATTTCAATGCGAGAAGTATAACAAGGAAGGCAGATGAACTTAGAACTTGGATTAGTACTTGGAAATATGATGTTTTTGCTATTTCCGGGATCTTGGTTGAGGGAAGGGCAGGATTGGCAGCTAAATGATGCAGGTTTTAGACGCTTCAGGCGGGATAGAGGGGGATGTAAAAGGGGTGGGGGAGTTGCATTACTGTTTAAGGAGAATATCACAGCTGTACTGCGGGAGGACACCTCAAAGGGGTCATGCAGTGAGGCAATATGGGTGGAGCTCAGGAATAGGAAGGGTGCAGTCACGATGTTGGGGGTTTACTACAGGCCTCCCAACAGCCAGCGGGAGGTAGAGGAGCAGATATGCAGACAGATTTTGAAAAGATGTAAAGGTAACAGTGTTGTAGTGGTGGATGATTATAACTTCCCCTATATTGACTGGGATTCGCTTTGTGCGGCTTGGATGGGGCAGAATTTCTGAGGAGCCTCCAGGAGGGCCTCTTGAAACAGTATGTAGATAGTCCAACTAGGGATGGGGCCATTCTGGACCTGGCATTGAGGAATGAGCCTGGTCAGGTGGTCGAAGTTGCAGTGGGGGAGCATTTCGGGAACAGTGACCATAATTCCATAAGTTTTAAGGTACTTGTGGATAAGGATAAGAGTAGTCCTCGGGTGAAGGTGCTAAATTGGGGGATGGCTAATTATAACAAAATTAGGCAGGAACTGAAGAATTTAGATTGGGGGCGGCTGTTTGAGTGTAAATCAACATCTGACATGTGGGAGTCTTTCAAACGTCAGTTGATTAGAATCCAGGACAGGCATGTTCTGGAAAAAAGACAAGTTTGGCAAGTTTCGGGAAGCTTGGATAACACGGGATATTGTGAGCTTAGTCAAAAAGAAAAAGGAAGCATTTGTAAGGGCTTGAAGGCTGGGAACAGACGAAGCACTTGAGGAATATAAAGGCAGTAAGAAGGAACTTAAGCAAGGAGTTAGGAGGGCTAAAAGGGGTCATGAAAAGGCATTGGCAAACAGGATTAAGGAAAATCCCAAGGCTTTTTATACATATATAAAGAGCAAGAGGGTAACCAGGGAAAGGGGTGGCCCACTCAAGGACAGAGATGGGAATCCATGTGTGGAGCCAGAGGAAATGGGCGAGGTGCTAAATGAGTACTTTGCATCAGTATTCACCAAAGTGAAGGACTTGGTGGATGATGAGCCGAGGGAAGGGAGTGCAATAGTCTCAGTCATTTCATTAACAATAAGGAGGAGGTGTTGGGTGTCTTGCAAAGCATTAAGGTAGATACGTCTCCAGGGCCTGATGGGATCTACCCGAGAATACTGATGGAGGCAAGGGAAGAAATTCCTGGCGCCTTGACAGAAATCTTTGCATCCTCATTGGCTACAGGTGACGTCCCAGAGGACTGGAGAGTAGCCAATGTTGTTCCTTTGTTGAAGAAGGGTGGCAAGGATAATCCACGAAATTATAGGCTGGTGAGCCTTACGCCAGTGGTAGGTAAACTATTAGAGAGGATTATTCGGGACAGGATTTACTCCCATTTGGAAACAAACGAACTTATTAGCGAGAGGCAGCATGGTTTTGTAAAGGGGGGGTCGTGTCTTACTATTTTGATTGAGTTTTTTGAGGAAGTGACGAAGATGATTGATGAAGGAAGGGCAGTGGATGTTACCTGTATGGACTTTACTAAAGCCTTTGACAAGGTCCCGCATGGCAGACTGGTACGAAAGGTGAAGTCAAACAGGATCAGAGGTGAGCTGGCAAGATGGATACAGAACTGGCTTGGTCATAAAAGACAGAGGGTAACAGTGGATGGGTGTTTTTCTGAATGGAGGGATGTGACTAATGGTGTTCCGCAGGGATCACTGCTGGGACCTTTGATGTTTGTAGTATATATAAATGATTTGGAGGAAAATGTAGCTGGTCTGATTAGTAAGTTTGCGAATGACACAAAGGTTGGTGGAGGTGCGGATAATGATGAGGATTGTCAGAGGATACAGCAGGATATAGATCAGTTGGAGACTCGGGCAGAGAAATGGCAGATGGAATTTAATCTGGAAAAATGTGAGGTAATGCATTTTGGAAGGTCTAATGCAGGTGGGAGGTATACAGTAAATGGCAGAACCCTGAGGAGTATTCATAGGCAGAGGGATCTGGGCGTACAGGTCCACAGGTCACTGAAAGTAGCAACACAGGTGGATAAGGTAGTCAAGAAGGCATACAGCATGCCTGCCTTCATCGGATGAGGCACAGAGTATAAAAACTGCCAAGTCATGTTGCAGCTGTACAGAACCTTAGTTAGGCCACAGTTGGAATATTATGTGCAATTCTGGTCGCCACACTACCAGAAGGATGTGGAGGCGTTGGAGAGGGTACAGAGGAGGTTTACCAGGATGTTGCCTGGTCTGGAGGGCATTAGCTATGAGGAGAGGTTGGATAAACTCGGATTGGTTTCACTGGAACGACGGAGGAGGAGGGGCGACATGATAGAGGTTTACAAAGTTATGAGCGGCATGGACAGAGTGGATAGTCAAAAGCTTTTTCCCAGGGTGGAAGAGTCAGTTACTAGGGGACAAAGGTTTAAGGTGCGAGGGGCAAAGTTTAGAGGGGATGTGCGAGGCAGGTTTTTGACACAGAGGGTGGTGTGTGCCTGGATCTTGCTGCCAGGGGAGGTGGTGGAAGCAGATACCATAGCGACGTTGAAGAGACATCTTGACAAATACATGAATAGGAAGGGAATAGAGGGATATGGGCCCCGTAAGTGCAGAAGGTGTTAGTTTAGGCAGGCATCAGGATCGGCGCAGGCTTGGAGGGCCGAATGGCCTGTTCCTGTGCTGTACTGTTCTTTGTTCTTTGTTCTTGACTGTAGTTACAATGTAACTTGATCTGTAACGTGATCAACAAATGGAGCAGAGGCTGCAGAAAGGGGAAGCTCTGTAAAGAGGGAGGAGGACCGGGTTCTGCCCGCTTATATTCAAACCTGAGCTGAGCTCATCTCCATTTTCTTTCCATCACCAACCGATTCAGCATTTCGTGTCTGCACTGGCTCTCCGAATGAACAATTCACCTAATGCAGTTCCCTGCATTCTCCCTGTAACCCTACACATTCTTCCTTCTCATATAACAGTCTATTCAGCTTCAATTGAACCTGCCTTCACCACACTCTCAGGCAGTGCATTCCAGACTCTAACCACTCACTGTGTGAAAAAATATTTTCCTCAGGTCGTCTTTGCTTCTTTTACCCATGACTTTAAATCTGTGCCCTTTCGTTCTCGATCCTTTCACGAGTGGGAACTGTTTCTCTCTATCTACTCTGTCCAGACACCTCATGATTTTTGAAACCTCTACGAAAGCACCTCTCAGCCTTTTCCGAGGAAAACAGTCCTAACTTCTCCAGCCTATCTTCATAACTGAAAATCCTCATCCCGGGAATCATTCACGTGAATATTTTCTGTACTCTCTCCAATGACCTCACGTCTTTCCTCAAGTGTGGCACCCAGAACTGGTCGCAATGCCACAGCTGAGGCTGAAATAATGTCTTATATAAGTTCAACATAACTTCCTTGCTCTTGTACTCTATGCCCCTATTAATAAAGCCCAGGATACTGCATGCTTTATTAAACACTTTCTCAACCTGTCCTGCCGCCTTCAATGACTTCTGCACATATACACACAGGTCCCTCTGCTCCTGCATACCCTATAGAATTGTACCCTTTATTGTATATTGTCTCCCCGTGTTCTTCCTATCAACATGAATCACTTCACATTTCTCTGTATTGAACTTCATCTGCCACCTGTCTGCCCATTCCATCAACTTGTGTGTGTCCTTTTGAAGTTCTACAAGATCCTCCTCACAGTTCACAATGCTTCCAACTTTCGTATCAGCTGCAAACGTTGAAATTGTGCCCTGTGCACCCAGGTTT
Organism: Heterodontus francisci; assembly: GCF_036365525.1. Taxonomy (NCBI): domain Eukaryota; kingdom Metazoa; phylum Chordata; class Chondrichthyes; order Heterodontiformes; family Heterodontidae; genus Heterodontus; species Heterodontus francisci. Next base: position 363,374 of record NW_027141631.1, on the reverse strand, counting down.
AGGTCCTTAATATATATCAGGAAAAGCAAGGATCCCAACACTGATGTCTGGGGAACTCCAATGCAAACCTTCCTCCAGCCTGCAAAACATCCATTAACCACTACTCTTTGTTTCCTGTCACTCAGCTAATTTCGTATCCATGTTGCGACCGTACCTTTTATTCCATGAGCTACAAGTTTGCTCACAGGTCTGTTGTGTGGCATTGTATCAAAAGGTTTTTGCATGCAGGGAATAGTTAAATGTCTGGAATGCACTGCTTGAGAATGGTGGAGGCAGGTTCATTTGAAACTGAATAGTCCGTTATATGAAAATCAATGAACATCAACAGAATTGCCCTCATCAACTATCTCTGATACCACCTCAAACATCTCCAGCAAATTAGTTAAACATGATGTACTCTCAAGAAATCCATGCTGGCTTGTTTAATTAACTCGCATTTGTCCATGTGACTATTAGCTTTGTCCAGGATTATTTCTTTCTAGAAGTTTTCCCACCACCGAAGTTTAACTGACAGGCCTGTAGTTGCTGGCCTTATCTTTACACCCTTTTTTGAACAAGGGTGTAACGTTTGCAATTCTCCAGTCCTCTTGCATCACCCCCAAGTCTAAGGAAGACTGAAAACTTATGTCCAGTGCCTCTGCGATTTCCACCCTCACTTCCCTCAGTATCCTTGGATGCATCTCATCTGTTCCTGGTGCTTTATTCAATTTAAGTCCAGACAGCCTATCTAATACTTCCTCTTTATCAATTTTAAGCCCCACTAGTGTCCGACTTACCTCCTCTTTCAACATTGCCTGGGTTGCATCTTAGAATCATAGAAAGTTTATGGCACAGAGAGAGGCCACTTGGTCCATCGTGTCTATGCTGTCCAGAAAACGACCCATCCATTCTGATCCTGCCTTCCAGCATTTGATAGATTACAGCAGTTGAGGTGCATATCCAGACACCTTTTGAATGAGTTGTGGGTTTCTGCCTCAACTACCCTTTCAGAAAGTGAGTTCCAGGCTCCCACCACCCGCTGGGTGAAAAATAAAATCCGCAGCTCCCTTTTAATCTTTCTGCCAATCACTTTAAGTCCATGCCCCCTCGTCACTGACCTCTTTGCTAAGGTGAATGGACCCTTCACCTCCACTCTATCCAGGCCCCTCCCGGTTTTGTACATTTCAATCAGATTTCCCCTCAGCCTTCTCTATTCCAAGAAGAACAACCCCAGCCTGTCCAATCTTTCCTCATAACTACATTTTTCCAAACCTGGCAACATCCTCGTAAATCTCCTGTGTACCCTCTCTAGTGCAATTACATCCTTTCTGTAATGAGGTGACCAGAACTACAAACAGTACTCAAGTTGTGTCCCAACCAATGAGTTAAACGAATCTAGCATGACCTCCCTGCTCGTATATTCTGTACCTCGGCTAATAAAGGAAAGGATTCCATATCTTCTTCCTTGGTAAAGACAGGTGGAAATTATTCATTTAGTACCACAGCTATATCCACTGCCTCCATGTGCAAATCCCCTTTATGGTCCTGAGTCGGCTCCATGGTTCCTTTTACTACCCTTTTACTGTTTAGATGCCTATAGAAATTAGAATTAGAACATTACAGCGCAGTACAGGCCCTTCGGCCCTCGATGTTGCGCCGACCTGTGAAACCATCTGACCTACACTATTCCATTTTCATCCATATGTCTATCCAATGACCACTTAAATGCCCTTAAAGTTGGCGAATCTGCTACTGCTGCAGGCAGGGCGTTCCACGCCCTTACTACTCTCTGAGTAAAGAAACTACCTCTCACATCTGTCCTATATCTATCACCTGTCAACTTGAAGCTATGTCCCCTCGTGTTTACCATCACCATCCGAGGAAAAAGACGCTCACTATCCACCCTATCTAACCCTCTGATTATCTTATATGTCTCTATTAAGTCATCTCTCCTCCTCCTTCTCTCCAACGCAAACAACCTCAAGTCCCTCAGCCTTTCCTCGGAAGACCATCCCTCCATACCAGGCAACATCCTAGTAAATCTCCTCTGCACCCTTTCCATAGCTTCCACATCCTTCCTATAATGCGGTGACCAGAACTGCATGCAATACTCCAGGTGAGGTCTCACCAGAGTTTTGTACAGCTGCAGCATGACCTCGTGGCTCCGAAACTCGACCCCCCTACTAATAAAAGCTAACACACCATATGACTTCTTAACAGCCCTATTAACCTGGTTAGCAACCTTCAGGGATTTATGCACCTGGACACCAAGATCTCTCTGTTCATCTACACTACCAAGAATCTTCCCATTAGCCTAGTTCTCTGCATTCCTATTACTCCTTCCAAAGTGAATCACCTCACACTTTTACGCAGTAAACTCCATTTGCCATCTCTCAGCCCAGCTCTGCAGCCTATCTATGTCCCTCTGTACCCTACAACATCCTTCGGCACTATCCATAACTCCACCGACCTTAGTGTCATCTGCAAATTTACTAACCCACCCTTCTACACCCTCTTCCAGGTCATTTATAAAAATGACAAACAGCAGTGGCCCCAAAACAGATCCTTGCGGTACACCACTAGTAACTAAACTCCAGGATGAACATTTGCCATCAACCATCACCCTCTGTCTTCTTTCAGCTAGCCAATTTCTGATCCAAAGCTCTAAATCACCTTCAACCCCATACTTCCGTATTTTCTGCAATAGCCTACCGTGGGGAACCTTATCAAACGCCTTACTGAAATCCATATACACCACATCCACTGCTTTTCCCTCATCCACCTGTTTGGTCACCTTCTCGAAAAACTCAATAAGGTTTGTGAGGCACGACCTACCCGTCACAAAACTGTGTTGACTATCTCTAATGAACTTATTCTTTTCAAGATGATTATACATCCTGTCTCTTATAACCTTTTCCAACATTTTACCCACAACCGAAGTAAGGCTCACAGGTCTATAATTACCAGGGCTGTCTCTACTCCCCTTCTTGAACAAGGGGACAACATTTGCAATCCTCCAGTCTTCCGGCACTATTCCTGTCGACAATGACGACATAAAGATCAAGGACAAAGGCTCTGCAATCTCCTCCCTCGCTTCCCAGAGAATCCTAGGATAAATCCCATCTGGCCCAGGGGACTTATCTATTTACACACTTTCCAAAATTGCTAACACCTCCTCCTTGTGAACCTCAATCCCATCAAGCCTCGTAGCCTGAATCTCAGTATTCTCAACAACATTTTCTTTCTCTCCTGTAAATACTGACGCAAAATATTAATTTAACACTTCCCCTATCTCCTCTGATTCCACACACAACTTCCCACTACTATCCTTGATTGGCCCTAATCTAACTCTAGTCATTCTTTTATTCCTGATATACCTATAGAAAGCCTTAGGGTTTTCCCTGACCCGATCCACCAATGACTTCTCGTGTCCTCTCCTTGCTCTTCTTAGCTCTCCCTTTAGATCCTTCCTGGCTAGCTTGTAGCTCTCAAGCGCCCTAACTGAGCCTTCTTCTTCCTCTTGACAAGCACTTCAACTTCTTTAGTAAACCACGGCTCCCTCGCACGACAACTTCCTCCCTGCCTCACAGGTACATACTTATCAAGGACACACAGTAGCTGCTCCTTGAATAAGCTCCACATTTCGATTGTTCCCATCCCCTGCAGTTTCCTTCCCCATCCTACGCATCCTAAATCTTGCCTAATCGCATCATAATTTCCTTTCCCCCAGTTATAATTCTTGCCCTGCGGTATATGCCTGTCCCTGCCCATCGCTAAGGTAAACCTAACCGAATTGTGATCACTATCACCAAAGTGCTCACCTACATCTAAATCGAACACCTGGCCGGGTTCATTTTCCAGTACCAAATCCAATGTGGCATCGCCCCTGGTTGGCCTGTCTACATCCTGTGTCAGAAAACCCTCCTGCATACACTGGACAAAAACTGACCCATCTAAAGTACTCGAACTATAGTATTTCCAGTCAATATTTGGAAAGTTAAAGTCCCCCATAACAACTCCCCTGTTACTCTCGCCCCTGTCGAGAATCATCTTCGCTATCCTTTCCTCTACATCTCTGTGGAACTATTCGGAGGTCTATAAAAGACTCCCAACAGGGTAACCTCACCTCTCCTGTTTCCAACCTCGGCCCATACTACCTCAGTAGACGAGTCCTCAAACGTCCTTTCTGTCGCTGTAATACTCTCCTTGATTAACAATGCCACACCCCCCCCCCCCCTCTTTTACCATCTTCTCTGTTCTTACTGAAACATCTAAATCCCGGAATCTGCAACATCCATTCCTGCCCCTGCTTTACCCATGTCTCCGAAATGGCCACTACATCGAGATCCCAGGTACCAACCCATGCTGCAAGCTCACCCACCTTATTCCGGATGCTCCTGGCGTTGAAATAGACACACTTTAAACCAGGTTCTTGCTTGCCAGTGCCCTCTTGCGTCCTTGTAACCATATCGCTGACCTCACTACTCTCAACATCCTGTACACTGGCACTACAATTTAGGTTCCCATTCCCCTGCTGAATTAGTTTAAACCCCCCCGAAGAGCACTAGCAAACCTCCCCCCCCCAGGATATTGGTACCCCTCTGGTTCAGGTGAAGACCATCCTGTTTGTAGAGGTCCCACCTACCCCAGAAAGAGCCCCAATTATCCAGGAAACCAAAACCCTCCCTCCTGAACCATCCCTGCAGCCACGTGTTCAACTCCTCTCTCTCCCGATTCCTCGCTTCGCTATCACGTGGCACGGGCAACAACCCAGAGATAACAACTCTGTTTGTTCTCGCTCTAAGCTTCCACCCTAGCTCCCTGAATTTCTGTCTTAAATCCCCATCTTTCTTCCTACCTATGTCGTTGGTGCCTATGTGGACCACGACTTGGGGCTGCTCCCCCTCCCCATTAAGGATCCCAAAAACACGATCCAAGACATCACGAACCCTGGCACCTGGGAGGCAACATACCAACCATGAGTCTCTCTCGTTCCCACAGAACCTCCTATCTGTTCCCCTAACTATGGAGTCCCCAATGACTAATGTTCTGCTCCTCTACCCCCTTCCCTTCTGAGCAACAGGGACAGACTCTGTGCCAGATACCTGTACCCCATTGCTTACCCCTGGTAAGTCGTCCCCCGCAACAGTGTCCAAAACGGTATACCTGTTGTTGAGGGAAACGGCCACAGGGGATCCCTGCACTGCCTGCTGGTTCCCTCTCCTTCCCCTGACGGTAACCCATCTACCTACTTCTTTTACCTGAGGTATGACTACCTCCCCATAACTCCTCTCAATAACCTCCTCCGCCTCCCGAATGATCCGAAGTTCATCCAGCTCCAGCTCCAGTTCCCTAACGCGGTTCTCGAGGAGCTGGAGTTGGGTGCACTTCCCACAGATGCAGTCAGCAGGGACACTCTTGGCGACCCTTACCTCCCACATTCTGCAGGAGGAACATACAACTGCCTTAACCTCCATTCCCACTATTCCAAATTCCCAACAAATCTACTGAAAAACCAAAAACAAAAAGTCAAAACTTGTTAGGTTAGCAATCCAACGGACAGAACTTCCTAAATAAAAAGCTTACCTTATCAACACACCAGAGTCCTTTTTTTTTGGTTGGAGGAGGAGTGTGGGTGGGAGACACTACACGTGTAGTGTCTCGGGTACAGCCACCACACAAATATATACCTTTTTCCTTACCCAGCAGTCCCCTGGTCCTCCGAAAACAAAAGGGAATTCACTTTTAAACTTACACTGAAATTGACTTCACAGCTGTAAGCCCGCTCACGCACCTCCGTTGCGATCAAAGCTACAGTCACCGAAACTAAAAGAAAGAGATTTTAAACCACACAAATATATACCTTTTTCCTTACCCAGCAGTCCCGTAGTCCTCCGAAAACAAAAGGGAATTCACTTTTAAACTTCCACTGAAATTGACTTCACAGCTGTAAGCCCGCTCACGCACCTCCGTTGCTATCTAAGCTGCAGTCACCGAAACGACAAGAAAGAGCTTTTAAACCACACAAACATATACCTTTTTCCTTACCCAGCAGTCCCGTAGTCCTCCGAAAACAAAAGGGATTTCACTTTTATACCTACTCTGAAATTGACTTCACAGCTGTAAGCCCGCTCACGCACCTCCGTTACTATCAAAGCTGCAGTCACCGAAACTAAAAGAAAGAGATTTTAAACCACACAAATATATACCTTTTTCCTTACCCAGCAGTCCCCTGGTCCTCCGAAAACAAAAGGGAATTCACTTTTAAACTTGCACTGAAATTGACTTCACAGCTGTAAGCCCGCTCACGCACCTCCGTTGCTATCAAAACTGCAGTCACCGAAACTTTTTCCTTACCCAGCAGTCCCATGGTCCTCCGAAAACAAAAGGGAATTCACTTTTAAACTTACACTGAAATTGACCTCTCAGCTGTAAGCCCGCTCACGCACCTCCGTTACTATCAAAGCTACAGTCACCGAAACTAAATCTTTGGGATTTCCTTCAATGCTCGCCTCTTTTCATGCTCACTCTTTGCTTCTCTTATTTGCTTTTTCACTTCCCCACTGGACCTTCAATATTCAGCCTGCTTCTCAATAGTGTTTTCCACCTGATGTCTGTTATATCAGGCATCAACTTGTCAACTTTTCGTGCGGCCTTCAAATATCTGTCTGAATACACACCAAATCTCTCTGTTACTGTCTCCTCATTGAAACAATACCAATTTGTTTCCTTCCCTTGCACTTCCTACCCAAATGTCTCACTTCTCACTTCACGGTGTTAACTAATATTTGCCATCCGCCTGCAAATTTCACCAGTCAGTCTCTGTCCTCCTGAAGTGTGTTACTATCCTTCTCATTGTTTATTAACATTTCTGCCTTTCCTGCCATCTGAAATATTTGACATTATCACCTCTGTACACAAGCCCATTGCATTAACATACAACAACAGTGACCCTGGGGAACCCCATTGACTATTTCACTCCAGACCGAACAACAACCATTCTCCACTATTCTCTACTTTCTGTCACTGAGCTAATTTCCCACATGCTGACATTGAAAACAAAAGAACAGACTTCCATTTATGAAACGCTTTTCATGACCACTGCATGTTCCAAAGTGAATACTTCTTAATGTATACTTCTTAATGTGTACTTCCAATGAATACTTCTTAAAGCGAAGTCACTCTTGCAATGTAGGAAACAGGCAGACAATTTCTGCACAGCAAGATCCCACAAGCAGCAATGTGATAATGATCAGATCTGTTTTTGTGATGTTGAATGAAGGAAACATTTTGACCAGGACACTGGTAATAATTCCCCTGCTCTGCTTCTACATAGTGCGGTGGAACATTTAACATCCACCTGAGAGGGCAGACTGCAACTTGGCTTAAAGTTTCATTCGCTAAACTGCACCTCTGACAGTGCAGCACACCCTCAGTACTGCACTGCAATGTCAGCATTGATTCTTGTGATCAAGTCCTGCAGTGACACTTGATCCTGGAAGCTTGTGACTGAAAGGGGAGAGAGCGACAAACTGAGCCACAGCTGACATTGGTCCTTTTATCCCGTGTGTTTCTAATTCGGTAACATGGCTTTTATGTGGTACTTTATCAAACTCCTTGTGAAAGGATAGGAATATTGTGAAAGTCCAGGTGGGAACCATCATAGATTCATAGAATAGCACAGACATAATGAGGTCATTCGGCCCATCAAGTCTGTGCTGGCCCATTCAAAGAGCAATCCAGTTAGTCCCACTCCCTGGCTCTTTCACTATATCCTTGCATTTGTTATCCTTCAGATAATTATCCAATTCCCTTTTGGGATCTACTATTGAATCTGTATCCATCAGCCTATCAGACAGTGCATTCCAAATCCAAACCAATCAGAAACAAAAATCCTCATGTCTACTTCTTTTACCAATCGCCTTAAATCTGTGTCTCTTGGACATTGGAAACAGTTTCTGTTTATTTAATTTATCTAACTCCTTCCTAATGTTAAACACCTCAATCAAATCTCCTCTGTAAGTTCTTTGCTCTAAGCAGAACAACCCCAGCTACATAACTGTAATCCCTCATGCCCTGACAAATTCCAGCAAAACAGTTCTGTACCCTTTCCGAAGGCTTCATGTCCTGCCGAAAGTGCGTTTCCCAGTATTCGACACAAGACTCCAGGTGCAGCTGAACTAGTATTTTATATATGTTTCACATAATGTCCTTGCTTTTGTTCTTTTTGCCTCTATTTATAGACCCAAGGATCCCGTACATTTATTAACTGTCAAGATAACCTTTCCTGCCAACTTCAAAGATTTGTGCACAAACACCCCAGGTGTCTCTGTTATTTCACCACCTTTATAGTTGGACCATTTAACTTGTATTGCCTCTCTTCATTCATCCTTTCAAAATGTATTACCTCACACATCTGCAATGTCAATTAAATATTGAGAAGATTGAAGCCATTGCTTTCTGACTCTGCTCCAAACATTTTCTAGTTACACACTCCATCCCTCTCCTTTGTAAATGCTTGGGACGAAGCCAAACTGTTCACAGACATAGTTACATAGTTAACCCTGAGATGTCTTGAGATAAGTTCTGACCAAATATTCACACCATCACTAAAACGGCCTATCTCCAACCCCGGTGGAGTTGCATTGCTGGTTAAAGAGGAAATTAACGCAATAGTGAGGCAGGATATTAGCTCTGACGATTTCGAATATGTATGGGTAGAGCTGAGAAACACTAAGGGGCATAAAACGTTAGTGGGGGTTGTATATAGACCCCCAGACTGTAGTGCTGAATTTGGGAATGGCAATGAACAGGAAATTAGAGACGCATGCGATAAAGGAACATCTGTAATGAGTTTCTTGAATCTGCATATAGATTGGGCAAATCAAATTGGTCACAATACATTGTGGAGGAATTGCTGGAGAATATACGGGATGGTTTTCAGGACCAATTCGTTGAGCAACCAACTGGAGAACAGGCCATCCTAGACTGGTTATTGTGTCATGAGAGAGGAATAATTGACAATCTGGTTGTGCGAGATCCCTCGGGGATGAGCGACCATAATATGATAGAATTCTTCATCATGATGGAGAGTGTCCTAGTTGATTCTGAGACTAGGGTCGTGAATCTTAATAAAGTAAGCTACGAAAGTATGAGGCATGAGTCGTTGATGATACATTGGGAAATGTTACTTAAAGAGATGACCCTGGATAGGCAAAGGCAAACATTCAAAGAGCGCATGGATAACCTGCAACAATTGTTTATCCCTGTCTGGCACAAAAGTAAAACGGAAAAGGGAGCCAAATCATGGCTCACAAGGTAAATTAGAGACAGCATTAGATCCAAAGAAGAGGCATATAAATTTGCCAGGAAACACAACAGACCTGAGGATTGGGAGCAGTTTAAAATTCAGCAAAGGAGCACCAAGGGATTGATTGAGAAGGGGAAAATGGAGTACGAGAGTAAGCTTACGGGTAACATAAAAACTGACTGTAAACGAATCTATACGTATGTGAAGAGGAAAAGATTGGCGAAGACAAATGAAGGTCCGTTACAGTCAGAAACAGGGGAATTTATTATGGGAAACAAATAAATGGCTGACCAACTAAATGCATACTTTAGTTCTGTCTTCACAAAGGAGGACGCCAACATCATACCAGAAATGTTGGTGAATACAGGGTTTAGTGAGAGAGAGGAACTGAAAGATGTCAGTATTAGTAGAGAAATGGTGTTGGGGAAGTTGATGGTATTGAAGGCCGATAAATCCCCAGGTCCTAGTAATCTACATCCCAGAGTACTTATGGAAGTGGCCCTAGAAATAGTGGATGCATTGGTGGTCATCTTCCAAGATTCTATGGACTCCGGAACAGTTCCTACAGATTGAAAGGTAGCTAATGTTTCCCCACTATTCAAAAAGGGAGGAGAGAGAAAGCAGGAAATTGTAGGCCAGTCAGCCTGACATCGGTCGTGGGAAATATCCTGGTGTCCATTATCAAAGATTTTGCAGCAGAGCACTTGGCGAACAGTGGTGGAATCGGACAGAGTCAGCATGGATTTATGAAAGGGAAATCATGCTTGATAAATCTACTAGAATTCTTCGAGGATGTAACTAGGAGAGTTGATGAGGTGGAGCCAGTGGATGTGGTTTATTTGCACTTTCAGAAGGCTCTCGCCAAAGTTCCACGTAAGGGTTTAGCGTGTAAAATTTATACGCATGGGATTTGGGGGAGTGTATTGCGATGGATAGAAAATTGGTTGGCAGACAGGAAACAAAGCATTGGAACATACAGATCTTTTTTCTGAATGGCAGGCAGTGACTAGTGGGGTACTGCAGGGATCGGAGCTGGGACCTCAGTTATTCACAATATATATTAATGATTTAGATGAGGAAACTAAATGTAATATCTCTAGATTTGCAGATGATACAAAATTGGGTGTGAGGGTGAGATGTGAGGGGGATGCAGAGAGGCTTCCGGGTGATTTGGACAAGTTGAGTGAGTGGACAAATGCATGGCAGATGCAGTATAATGTGGATAAATGTGAAGTTATCCACTTTACTAGAAAAAACAGGAAGGCAAAATATTATCTTAACGGCTATAAACTGAGGGAGAGTAATATGCAGTGAGACCTGGGTGTTTTCGTACACCAGTCACTGAAGGTAAGCATGCAGGTGCAACAGGTGGTAGAGAAAGGCGAATGTTATGTTGGCCTTCATAGAGACAGGATTCGAGTACAGGCGCAGGGATGTTTTGCTGCATTTATGCAGGGCCTTGGTGAGGCTGCACTTCGAATATTGTGTGCAGTTTTGGTCTCCTTATCTGAAGAAGGCTGTTCTTGCTATAGAGGGAGTGCAGTAGAATTTTACCAGACTGATTCCTGGGGTGGTAGGACTGTCGTACGAGGAGAGATTGAGTCGGTTAGGACTATATTCACTGGAATTCAGAAGAGTGAGGAGGGCTCTCATCGAAACCGATAACATTCTAACGGGACTTGACAGGGTAGATGCAGGAAGGATGTTCCCGATGGTGGGTGACTCCCGGACAAGGGCTTATAGTCTAAGGATACGGGGTAAAAATTTCAGGACTGAGATGAGGAGACGTTTCTCCACCCAGGGAGTGGCGAGCCTGTGGAAATCTGTCATCCCGCCCATATCCAAGGGGGATTGGAATATTCTGGCCAGTGCCTCGGCTATTTCCACCATTGCTTCCCTCAGCAACCCCCATACATTCCATCCAGAGTGGATAAATGTTCAACTTTATTGTGGTACAAAAAGTGTAGGATTGAAAAGGGTTAACTGAATCTGTTTGTTCCGTGACTGTACATAATGTCAGTCTCCATGGACCCGAATTGTGTTTTCCATCTTCTATTAATAAGGGGCTTCTTTCAATATGTTATTCCATAGTCAGTGGGAACATCAGCCCCGGCACTTACAGAGATCAGCTGCTCCAGAGAGATGGAGAGAGGATAGATCAGAATCTGAGAACAGAAGACTGGAATGTTACAGCAATGGGTCAGAATCTGAGAACAAAAGACTGGAATATTACAACAATGGGTCAGAATCTGAGAACAATAGATTGGAATGTTACAACAATGGACAGGAGTTTATCCTCGGTTATTTACTCCCTTTCTACATATTATGATTGGTACTCATTAAACTTCCGTATCTATCTCGCACTGAAGATTATTCAATATATTTATTACCACAGCCTGGCTATTATTGGTGTCCCTGGTAAGTCTCTCTATCTGGCTATTAATTCTTTAAACCATGTTTAACTGAATTACTGCTCCTGTAATTTACTCTGCCCTTCTTGATGCCGTTGTATGCCTGGTGAATATCTCCAGCTATTAGCTCTGTAAACCATTCTCAACTGTATTACAGTTCTTGTCATTTACTCTCTCATCGTTGCTGCTGTTGCTGTCTCTATTTCAGGCCAGGAGATCTGTAAACGCTGTTTCAATGAAATACTGTTCTGTAATGAAAATTTTTGGATGACTGAAGCGAGTGTCATTGGTCTCCATCACAAACTCCATCCCCTATCTGGGAAGCACATACTCCACCCTGCCCAATATCTGAGCTTGTACCAGACAGTTTACAACTTCTGTGTTATATTTAAACCTGAGCTGAGTTCATCTCCATATTCTTTCCATCACCACCCTGCCTACTAACACCCATGTAAGTTCACCCGTCTCCACTTCTGCCTCAACCCATCTGCTGCATAAACCCTCATCCGTGTCACTGTTAAATCCACACTTGACTATTCCAATTCTATCCTGGTCACCCTCCCAGTTATAAACCTCCATAAACCACAGTCCATCCAGAACTCTGCTGCCTGTATCCTAACTCACACCAAATCCTGATCACCCATCACCCCGTGCTCACTGATCTACATTGGCTCCCAGTCTGGCAGCACCTTAATTTTAATCATTCCTGTGTTTGAAACTCTCCATGGCCTCACCCCTCCAGATATTCCCATTTCCCTGTCTATTTCCCATATACCTGCAACTCTTTTGACTTCAATCTTTTTTCAGTTCTCCTTTTAAAGTCAATTTATTTCCCTCTGTATCTGTCCAGCGCCACGATTTTAGACTCTGCAGCACTACTGGTGCTGACGGTACAGAAGCTGGGATCCATAAAATGATGAGAACCGCAGAGCCGACCACTGCGAGTGCACAATACCCCATGCTGGGCAGGGCTCCAGCAAACTCGTATCAGCTACGTTCTATTCATGTGGTCTTCACTGCCGGCCACTTCTAGTGTGGCCTGCACAGTGTCCCAATCTGGGCGGGGCTCCAGCACAATCGTACCGGATATGTGTTGTTCCTTTGAGGATGGATTTGAAAGTGATGTCAATGTACCATACTGGGAACTTTGATGCACGTCTTTGAAACTTGGTCTGTGCATGTCCACTGACCGCCTGTGTTAGTCACTCTCAGCTGAACATACATTCAGCAGAACCAGGCATCCAACTTACAGGTGAGAGGCTTTTGACTTACTTCAGCTATTGTAAAGTTGGTGGAGGTTCTGTGGATGGTTTTGAACAAAGAAAAGAACAAAGAAAATTACTGCACAGGAACAGGCCCTACGGCCTTCCAAGCCTGCGCCTATCCAGATCCTCTATCTGTATCTCTTTTCTTCCTGCCCCTTCATGTATCTGTCGAGATACATCTTAAAAGACCCATCGTGCCCGCATCTGCAACCTCCGCTGGCAACGCGTTCCAGTCACCCACCACCCTCTGCGTAAAGAACTTTCCACGCATATCCCCACTAAACTTTTCCCCTTTCACTTTGAACTCGTGTCCTCTAGTAATTGAATCCCCCACTCTGGGAAAATGCCTCTTGCTATCCACCCTGTCTATACCTCTCATGATTTTGTACACCTCAATCAGGTCCCCCCTCAAACTCCGTCTTTCTAATGAAAATAATCCTAATCTACTCAACCTCTCTTCATAGCTAGCGCCCTCCATACCAGGCAACATCCTGGTGAACCTCCTCTGCACCCTCTCCAAGCATCCACATCATTTTGGTAATGTGGCGACCAGAACTGCACGCAGTATTCCAAATGTGGCCGAACCAAAGTCCTATACAACTGTAACATGACCTACCAACTTTTGTACTCAATACCCCGTCCGATGAATGAAAGCATGCCGTATGCCTTCTTGACCACTCTATTTACCTGCGTTGCCACCTTGAGGGAACAGTGGACCTGAACACCCAAATCTCTCAGTACATCAATTTTCCCCAGGACTTTTCCATTTACTGTGTAGTTCACTCTTGAATTGGATCTTCCAAAATGCATCACCTCGCATTTGCCCTGATTGAACTCCATCTGCCATTTCTCTGCCCAACTCTCCAATCTATCTATATTCTGCTGTATTCTCTGACAGTCCCCTTCACTATCTGCTACTCCACCAATCTTCGTGTCGTCTGCAAACTTGCTAATCAGACCACCTATACTTTCCTCCAAATCAATAATGAATATCACAAACAACAGTGGTCCCAGCACGGATCCCTGTGGAACACGACTGGTCACACGTCTCCATTTTGAGAAACTCCCCTCTACTGCTACTCTCTGTCTCCTGTTGTCCAGCCAGTTCTTTATCCATCTAGCTAGTGCACCTTGGACCCCAAGCGCCTTCACTTTCTCCATCAGCCTGCCATGGGGAACCTTATCAAACGCCTTACTGAAGTCCATGTATATGACATCGACAGCCCTTCCCTCATCAATCAACTTTGTCACTTCCTCAAAGAATTCTATTAAGTTGGTAAGACATGACCTTCCCTGCACAAAGCCATGTTGCCTATCACTGATAAGCCCATTTTCTTCCAAATGGGAATAGATCCTATCCCTCAGTATCTTCTCCAGCAGCTTCCCTACCACTGACGTCAGGCTCACAGGTCTATAATTACCTGGATTATCCCTGATACCCTTCTTAAACAAGGGGACAACATTAGCAATTCTCCAGTCCTCCGGGACCTCACCCGTGTTTAAGGATGCTGCAAAGATATCTGTTAAGGCCCCAGCTATTTCCTCTCTCGCTTCCCTCAGTAACCTGGGATAGATCCCATCCGGACCTGGGGACTTGTCCACCTTAATGCCCTTTAGAATACCCAACAATTCCTCCCTCCTTATGCCGACTTGACCTAGAGTAATCAAACATCTGTTCCTAACCTCAACATCCGTCATGTCCCTCTCCTCGGTGAATACCGATGCAAAGTACTCGTTTAGAATCTCACCCATTTTCTCTGAGTCCAAGCATAACATTCTTCCTTTGTCCTTTAGTGGGCCAATCCTTTCTCTAGTTACCCTCTTTCTCCTTATGAATAAAAGGCTTTGGGATTTTCTTTAACCCTGTTTGCTAAAGATATTTCATGACCACTTTTAGCTCTCTTAATTCCTCGTTTCAGATTGGTCCTACATTTCCGATATTCTTTCAAAGCTTCGTCTTTCATCAGCCGCAACGACCTTATGTCTGCTTCCTTTTTCCTCTTATGTAGTCTCACAATTTCACCTGTCATCCATGGTTCCCTAATCTTGCCATTTCTATCCCTCATTTTCACAGGAACATGTCTCTCCTGCACGCTAATCAACCTCTCTTTAAAAGCCTCCTTTTTATCACATGTGGATTTACCTTCAAACAGCTGCTCCCAATCTACATTCCCCAGCTCCTGCCGAATTTTGGTACAGTTGGCCTTCCCCCAATTTAGCACTCTTCCTTTAGGACCACTCTCGTCTTTGTCCATGAGTATTTTAAAGCTTACGGAATTGTGATCACTATTCCCAAAATAGTCCCCTACTGAAACTTCAAACACCTGGCCGGGCTCAATCCCCAACACCAGGTCCAGTATGGCCCCTTCCCGAGTTGGACTATTTACATACTGCTCTAGAAAACCCTCCTGGATGCTCCTTACAAATTATGCTCCATCTGGACCTCTAACACTAAGTGAATCCCAGTCAATGTTGGGAAAATTAAAATCTCCTATCACCACCACCCTGTTGCTCCTACATCTTTCCATAATCTGTTTACATATTTGTACCTCTATCTCACGCTTGCTGTTGGGAGGCCTGTAGTACAGCCCCAACATTGTTACCGCACCCTTCCTATTTCTGAGTTCTGTCCATATTGCCTCACTGCTCGAGTCCTCCATAGTGCCCTCCTTCAGCACAGCTGTGATATCCTCTTTGAACAGTAATGCAACTCCTCCACCCCTTTTACCTCCCTCTCTATCCCGCCTGAAGCATCGATATCCTGGGATAAATAGTTGCCAATCATGCCCTTCCCTCAACCAAGTCTCAGTAATAGCAATAACATCATACTCCCAGGTACTAATCCAAGCCCTAAGTTCATCTGCCTTACCTACTACACTTCTTGCATTAAAGCAAATGCACCTCAGACCACCAGTCCCTTTACATTCATCATCTGCTCCCTGCCTGCTCTTCCCCTTAGTCACACTGACTTCATTATCTAGTTCCTTGCAGGCTTTTGTTACTACCTCCTTACTGTCAACTGACCTCCTCAATTGGTTCCCATCCCCCTGCCACATTAGTTTAAACCCTCCCCAACAGCGTTAGCAAAAGCACCTCCAAGGACATTGGTTCCAGTCCGGCCCAGGTGTAGACCGTCCAATTTGTAATAGTCCCACCTCCCCCAGAACCGGTCCCAATGTCCCAAAAATCTGAACCCCTCCTTCCTGCACCATCTCTCAAGCCACGCATTCATCCTGACTATTCTTTCATTTTTCTCTGACTATCACGTGGCACTGGTCGCAATCCTGAGATTACTACCTCTGAGGTCCTACTTTTTAACTTGGCTCCTAACTCCCTAAATTCTGCTTGTCGGAACTCATCCCGTTTTTTACCTATATCATTGGTGCCTATGTGCACAACGACAACTGGCTGTTCACCCTCCCCCTTTAGAATGTTTGCAGCCGATCTGAGACATCCCTGACCCGTGCACCTGGGAGGCAACATACCATTCAGGAGCCTCGTCTTCGACCACAGAACCGCCTATCTACTCCCCTTACAATCGAATCCCCTACGACTATAGCCCTTCCACTCTTTTTCACTCCCTTCTGAACAGCAGAGCCAGCCACGGTGCCATGAACCTGGCTGCTGCTGCCTTCCCCTGGTGAGCCATCTCCCTCAACAGTATCCAAAACGGTATACTTGTTTTGGAGGGAGATGACCGCAGGGGACTCCTGCGCTGCCTTCCTGCTCTTTCTCTGCCTTTTGGTCACCCATTCCCTTTCTCCCTCAGCAATCCTAATCTGCAGTGTGACCAATTCACTAAACGTGCTATCCACGACCTCCTCAGCATCGCGCATGCTCCAAAGTGAGTCCATCCGCAGCTCGAGAGCCGTCATGCGGTCTAACAAGAGCTGCGGTTGGACACACTTCCTGCACGTGAAGGAGTCAGGGACATCAGCCATGTCCCTGAGCTCCCACATTGAGCAAGAGGAGCATGACACGGGTCTGAGATCTCCTGCCATTTTTAATCTTATGCTTAACTTAGTTAAATGAAAAAGGAACGAAAAGTTTTCTGGAGGTTGTGTTGTGAGCTGCTGCAGACATTCAGGGAGGGCAGAGGATTTGGTGACCCAACACTGCACGAGGTATGGGGACTGTAGTTACAGTGTCTCTGGGTCTGTAACATGACCAACACATGGAGCAGAGACTGCAGAGATGGGAAGCTCTGTAAAGAGGGAGGTGGAGGGGGCGTTGCCCGACCCACCCCGGGTTTTCCAAGAGCAATTTTCCTACCTACACCTAACCCAGGAGCAGTGTGTGAGGTGACTCTGATTCAATAAGGAGGTGGTCACAGAGCTGTGCCACCTCATGTAACACGACCTGGAGCCTCTCACCAGGGTGAGGACGGAGCTGTCAGTGGCTGTTAAGGTCACAGCTTCATTGAAACTCTATGTATCTGGATCTTTCCCGGTAGGAGCCGGAGACATATCCAACATGCAGTCATAGAGAGCAATAGGGTCATAGAGTCATTTACAACACAGAAGGAGGCCATTCGATCCCTCCATGCCAGCTCTGTGTTGGAACAATCCAGTCAGTCCCATTCCCCCGCTCAATCCCCGTATCCCTGCAAGTTCATTTCCTTCAGGTATCCAACCAGTTTCCTTTTGAAATCATTGATTGTCTCGGCTTCCACCACCCTCCTGGGCAGTGAGTTCCAGCTCATTAACATCAACTGTGTAAAAAAGTTCTTCCTCATGTTCCCCCTGCATCTCTTACCCAAACCTTCCATCTGTGTCCCCTATGCCTTGTTTCATCAGTTAATGGGAACAGTTTTTCCTTGTCTTTCTTATCTAAGCCTAGCATAATCTTGTACACCTCTATCAAATCTCTCTCTATCTCCTTTATTCCAGGGAGAACAACTCCATCTTCTCCAAACTAACCTTGTAACTAAAACTCCGCCATCCCTGGAACCATTCTGTTAAATCTCCTCTGCACCCTCTCAAGGACCTTCACATCGTTCCTAAAGTGTGGTGACCAGAACTGGACACAGTTCTCTAGTTGGGGCCTAACCAAAGCTTTATGAAGGTTCTGCATAACTTCCCTTATTTTGTATCTTTGTCTCTCATGATAAATCCCAAGATAGAACATAGAACATAGAACAGTACAGCACAGTACAGGCCCTTCGGCCCACGATGTTGTGCCGAACCTTTACCCTACTCTAAGATCAAACTAACTGCCTACCCGTCATTCTACTATCATCCATGTACCTATCCAAGAGTCGCTTAAATGCCCCTAATTTATCTGCATCTACTACCACCGCTGGCAGCCCATTCATCACACCCACCACTCTCAGTGTAAAGAACTTACCTCTGACATCTCCCCGAAACCTTCCTCCAATCACCTTAAAATTATGCTCCCTGGTGATAGCCCTTTCCGCCCTGGGAAATAGTCTCTGGCTATCCACTCTATCTGTGCCTCTCATCATCTTGCACCCCTCTATCAAGTTACCTCTCATCCCTCTTCGCTCCAATGAGAAAAGCCCTAGCTCCCTCAATCTTTCTTCGTAGGACATGCCCGCCAGTCCAGGCAGCATCCTGTTAAATCTCCTCTGCACCCTCTCGAAAGCTGCCACATCCTTCCTATAATGAGGCGACCAGAACTGAACACAATATTCCAAGTGTGGTCGATACGTTTTGCTAAACACTCTCCTAATAGGTCCTGCCCAGATCAATGCATTTGGAGCCCCAGATCTTTCTGTTCCTGCAGAAACGTTAGAACCGTGCCATTAAGTCTATATTGCCTTCCTATTCCTTCTGTCCAAATGCATCAGCTCACACTCCTCTTTATTAAATTCTACCTGCCACTTCTCTGTCCATTCTGCTAGCCTATCTAGATCCAGTTACAGGCAGTTTGTATCATCTTCACTGCTTACCACTCCTCCAAGTTTGGTATCTTCGGATAATTTTGAAATTCTACTCTGTTTTCCAAGATCCATGTCATTTATATACAGCAAAAATAATTAAATAAATTAGTATTCCTAGCACTGACCCTTGGGGAACATCACTGTCTACCATCCTCCAGTCTGAAAAACAACCATTTAACACAAGACTCTTTTTGCTGTCCTTTGGACAATTTTTGATCCAATTGCATGCTATTCCATGAGCTTCAATTTTGTTAACAAAGCTTTTGTTTGGTTCTTCATCAAATACTTTCATAAAATCCATGTAGACAACATCCACCACATTCCCTTCATCAACCTTCTCTGATCATCGAAATAAATTCAATTAGTTCATCAAGCATAATCTGCCTTTTAGAAATCCGTGATGACAATCCTTAAATAACTCAAACCTTTCCAAGTGTGTCCTTTTTCCCTTATTATTGTTTCTAAAACCTTACTCACCACTGATGTTAAACTAACTGACCAGTAGTTACTAGGCCTGTGTGTTGTCCATTGATAATTCTGGGAGGTGAGGGTGACCATCTATGTCATCATTTATCTCTCAGCAGGGAGAAGCAGGATGAGAGATCCCGTGGCTTTGTCAGGATAGCTGGATTCCTGATGGTGTAGGTTGCTCTGCCGGGCCCCCCTGTCAATAGGGAGAGGTACAGGAACTGAAAGAACTCTCACTTCATTAATGTACAGTTGGTGTGAGAGCATGCCCAGTACATCATATTGGTGAATGTCCACTATGCTGACAGCAGCCACCATACCTTCATTCTGAAGCAGTCAGCCGGTCCCAACACTTCGGGCACCGGGCCCCTCGGAGACAAAGGAAACGCCATCTGGACACAGCTCATGTTTCTACTCCCCCAAACCACCTCCCACCTCCAACCAACATCACACAATTAACTTGTGTATAACGTGGGCAATGGGGTCACCAGGAACATGGTGGAATAGACCATAGGTGTGATGAAGCAATGCTTACGATGTCTGAACCGCTTGGGAGGAGCCCTCCACTACACACTGGATCAGGTGTCCAAGTTCATGGTGTTCTGCTGCACCCTTCATATCATCAACATAATGACGACACAGTCATTGGCACCAGGAATTCTGAGGACACTTAAGGAGCTGGATGAAGCAGGGAGGATATTTCCTGGATGCCCTTGACCCGGACAATTCTTGCTAAGATTTCGGTTCCCATAGGACAACTTCCCTTTCCCACCATGGATCCCCCATTCTCCACCGTTATACCCATCTGAGACGCCCCATTACAGTGTTATTACCGCACAAAAGGAATTATTCAGCCCGTCGTGTCTGCACCGGCTCTCCGCATGAGCAATTCACCTAATCCCATTCCCTGCCTTCTTCCCGTAACCCTGCACATTCTTCCTTCTCATATACCAGTTTATTCAGCTTTAGCATGTTTATAGATGTGGTCACCCCTCTGCTTAAGAGTATGCAGGGAGAGAGGGAATGGATGATCATCAGACAGTCAAAAAGATTCAGGCAGGTAGTGCAGGAGATCCCTGAGTGCATCTCACTCTCCAACAGGTATTCAGTTCTAAATACTGAGGAAAGTGATGCTTCACCTGGGGAGTACAGCCAGAGCCAAGTCCATGGCACCACGGGTGGCTCAGCTGTAGAGTGGGATACAGGGATGACTGAAAGAGCCATAGTGATCGGTGATTCAATAATCAGGGGAACAGACAGGCGTGTCTGTGGCCACAGACGTGAATCCAGGATGGTGTGTTGCCTCCCTGTTGCCAGGGTCAAGGATGTCACTGAGCGACAGCAAAGCATCCTGAAGGTGAAGGGGAACAGCCAGAAGTCGTGGTTCACATTGGAACCAACGACATAGGTAGAAAGAGGAATGTTGTTCTGTGGTCAGAATTTAGGAAGCAAGGGAAGAAATTGACAAGCAGGACGTCAAAAGTAGCAATCTCCAGATTACTCCCAATGCCACGCACAACTGAACACAGAAATAGGAAGAGAAGACAGTTGGATGTTTGTCTGGAAATATGGTGCAGAAAGGAGGGCTTCATATTCCTGGGACACTGGGAAAGGCTCTGGGCGAGATGGGTCCTGTATAGGCTGGATGATTTGCACCTGAACAGAGCCGCGACTGGGTTCCTTGCGGAATGTTTTGCTAGTACTGTTGGGGAGGGTTTAAACTAGTTTGGTAGAGGGATGGGGACCTGAGGGTGGGGCAAATTCAGAAATGAAAATGGAAGGCGGAAAATTAATGGATGAGTCTGGAAGACAGAGGAAACAAAGGTTATAAAATAAAGATGAAGAGCTTAGCAGTGCTCAAGGGTATCTATTTCAATGCAAGGGGAATAGCAAATAAAGCAGATGAGCTGAGGGCACAGATAGACACGTGGTAGTATGATATCATAGCTATTACAGAAACATGGCTTAAGGAGGGACAGGAATGGCAGCTCAACGTTCCTGGTTACAGGGTTTTCAGACGCGATAGGGAAGGTGATAAGAAAGCAGGGGGAGTGACAATTGTGGTCAAGGTATCTATTGCAGCTGTGAGGAGGGATGATATGTTGGAGGTTCATCAAGTGTGACCATATGGATTGAGCTAAGGAACCAAAAAGGGACAATCACACTGCTGGGAGTGTTATCTCGACAGCCGAATAGTTAGAGGGAGATAGAAGATCGGATATGTAGGCAAGACTCTGAGAAGTGCAAGAACAATAGGGCAGTAATAGTAGGGGACTTTAATTACCCCAATATTAACTGGGATAATTTTAGTATGAAAAGAATTGAGGGAGCAGAAATCTTGGGGTGCATTCAGGAGAACGTTTCTGACCAGGATGTAACAAGTCCAACAAGAGAGGGTGCATTTAGACATTGTTTTAGGAAATGAAGATGGGCAGGTGGAAGGAGTAGTAGTGGGAGAGCATTTTGGTGGGAATGATCATAATTCAGTTAGTTTTAACATAATTATGGAACAGGACAAGAGATATATCAGCAGTTAGAGTTCTCAATGGGGCAAGGCTGATATTACTGAACTGTGGAGCGAAAGTGGACTGGAAACAGCTGCTTGAAGGTAATTCAGTCTCAGAGCAGTGGGAGACATTCAAAGGGGAGATTCAAGAGGTTCAGGATAAACATGTTCCCACAAAGCAAAAGGGTGAGTCGGCCAAATCTCGAGTCCCATGGATGTCAAGGTGCCGGCAGGGTAGGACAAGATAGAAAAGGAAAGCATATATCCGACACTGAGAACTCAATACTACAGAAAGTTGAGAGGAGTTTAGAAAGTGGAGGGGTCAAATCAAAAAGGAAATTAGGAAAGGAAAGAGAGGGAATGAAATAATATTGGCAAGCAAAATCAAGGTGAACCCAAAGATGTTTTCTCAAGACATTACGAGTAAGAGGATAACTAAGTGGAGAGTAGGACCCATAATAGATCAGAAAGGTAACCTTTGTATAAGGGTGGAAGATATTGGTATGGTTCTTTATTGAGCACTTTGTGTATGTCTTCAGAAAAGAAGGGGGAATTTAGATATTATCGTTAAGGAGGAGGAGTGTGAATCATTGGATGTGATAAACATAGGGCGAGAGGAAGTATTAATGGGATTAGCAGCCTTGAAAGTTGAACAATCACCAGAGCCGGTTGAAATGTACCCCAGGCTGTTCGAAGAAGCAAGAGAAGAAATAGCAGAGGGTCTGCCCACCATCATTTTCCAATCCTCACTAGATACAGTTGTGGTGCTGGAATATTGGAGAATTGCTAACATTGTACCTCTGTTTAAAAAGGGAGCGAAGGATAGTCTGAATAATTACAGGCCAGTCAGTCTAAACTCAGTAGTGGGCAAATTATTGTAATCTATTCTGAGAGACAGGATAAACTGTCACTTAGAGAGGCACAGGTTTATCAAAGATAGTCGGCATGGATTTGTTAAGGGACGCTCTTGTTTGACCAAATTGATCGAATTTTTTGAAGATGTTACAAGGAATATAGATGAGGGTAGTGCAGTTGATGTGGTCTTCATGGATTTTAGCAAGGCTTCTGACAAGGTCCCACATGAGAGACTGGTTCAAAAAATAAAAGCCAATGGCATCCAGAGAAATGCAGCAAAGCGGATACAAAATTGGCTCAGTGGCAGGAAACAAAGGGTAATTATTGACAAGTATTTTTGCGACTTGAGGACTGTCTCCAGTGTCATTCCACAGGGCGCAGTCATGGGTCCCCTGTTTTTTGTGGTCTATAGTAAAGATTTAGACGTAAATGTAGGGGTATGATCAAGACTTTTGCAGACGACACAAAGATTGGCCATGTGGTCGACAGCGAGAAGGCTGCAGGAAGATATTGACGGTCTGGTCACATGGGCAGCAAAATGGGATTCGACCCGGATAAGTGTGAGGAGCTCAAACAAGCAAAGGAATACACGATTACTAGGACAATACTGAGAAGTGTAGAGCAAGTAAGGGACATTGGAGTGAATGCCCACAGATCCCTGAAGACAGCAGGATAGGTCAATAAGGCAGTTAAGAAGGCATATGGAATCATTTCCCTTAATAGCCGAGGTATAGAATGTCAGAGCAGGGAGGTTATGCTGGAACTGTATAAATCATTGATTAGGCCACATCTTGAATACTTTGTGCAGTTCTAGTAACCAAATTACAGAAAGGAAGTAATTGCAGGAGAGGGTACAGAGGAGATTTATGAGGATGTTGCTAGGACTGGAAAAATGCAGCTATGAGTAAAGATTGGATAGGCTGGGTTTGTTCTCCATAGAACAGAGAAGGCTGAGGGGAGATCTGATTGAACTGAACAAAATTTTGTGGAGCCTGGATAGAGTGGAGGTGAAGGCTCTATTTAACTTAGCAGAAAGGTCAGTGACGAGGGGACATAGATTTAAAGTGATTGGTAGAACTTTCAGAAGGGAGTTGAGGAAAAACATGTTCACCCAGAAATACAAAATTGTCTCAGTGACAGGAAACAAAGGGTAATTGTTGACGGGTATTGACTGGAGGACGTTCCCGTGGTTTTCCACAGGGCCTGGTACTGGGTCCCTTGCTTTTAGTGAGGGTCTGGAACACACTTCCTGAAAACATGGTTGAAGCAGAAACCCTCTACTCATCCAAAACGAGCCTGGATGTGCACCTCAAGTGTCATAATCTGCAGGCCTATGGATTAACTGTTGGAAGGTGGGATTAGAATTGGTGGATAACTTTTCGGCTGGCACAGACACGATGGGCCAAGTGGTCGCTTTCTGTGTCTTAAATTTTCAACGATTCTATGACTCTATAACACGAATCACGCTATCCTCGTTAAAACTTACAATTATGTCAACAAACTATCAAGATGATCAGAAATGATTTTCCATGAAGCTATCCGTGCTGCTTGTCATTTATTAAGATATGATTTTACAAGCAAGAAATATTTTTGTGCTGGGTTATGGCCTCCAGAATTTTCCAAGAATCAACATCAGACTGATAGTTACAGGGCTTATCGAACCTCCCCTTTTTTAAACAGGGTGTAACATTTACAGCCCTCCAGTTCTCTGGCATAATTTTTTTTATTCATTCATGGGATGTGGACAACGGTGGCCAGGCCAGCATTTATTGCCCATCCCGAATTACCCTTGAGAAGGTGGTGGTGAGCTGCCTTCTTGAAACACTGCAGTCCACTTGGGGTAGGTACACCCACAGTGCTGTTAGGAAGGAATTTCCAGTATTCTGACCCAGCGACAGTGAAGGAACTGCAAGATAGTTTCAAATCAGCATGGTGTGCGGCTTGGAGGGGAACTTGCAGGTGGTGGTGTTTCCATACATCTGCTGCCCTTGCCCTTCTATGTGGTAGAGATTGTGTGTTTCGAAGGTGCTGTCGAAGGAGCCTTGGTGCGTTGCTACAGTGCATCTTGTAGATGGTATACACTGCTGCAACTTTACGTTTGTGGTGATGGGAGTGAATGTTGTGGATGGGGTGCCAATCAAAGAAGCAAGAACAAAGAAAATTACAGCACAGGAACAGGCCCTTCGGCCCTCCAAGCCTGCGCCGATCCAGATCCTCTATCTAAACATGTCACCTATTTTCTAAGGGTCTGTATCTCTTTGCTTCCTGCCCATTCATGTATCTGTCTAGATACATCTTAAAAGTCGCTATCGTGCCCGCGTCTACCACCTCCACTGGCAACGCACCCCAGGCACCCACCACCCTCTGCGTAAAGAATATTCCACGCATATCCCCCCTAAATTTATCGCCTCTCACTTTGAACTCATGACCCCTAGTAATTGAATCCCCCACTCTGGGAAAAAGCTTCTTGCTATCCACCCTGTCTATACCTCTCATGATTTTGTACACCTCAATCAGGTCCCCCCTCAACCTCCGTCTTTCTAATGAGAATAATCCTAATCTACTCATCCTGTCTTCATAGATAGCGCCCTCAATACCAGGCAACATCCTGGTGAACCTCCTCTGCACCCTCTCCAAAGCATCAACATCCTTTTGGTAATGTGGCGACCAGAACTGCACGCAGTATTCCAAATGTGGCCGAACCAAAGTCTTATACAACTGTAACATGACCTGCCAACTCTTGTACGTCCGATGAAGGAAAGCATGCCGCATGCCTTCTGACCACTCCATTGACCTGCGTTGCCACCTTCAGGGAACAACGGACCTGAACACCCAAATCTCTCTGTGCATCAATTTTCCCCAGGACTTTTCCATTTACTGTATAGTTCACTCTTGAATTGGAACTTCCAAAATGCATCACCTCACATTTGCCCTGATTGAACTCCATCTGCCATTTCTCTGCCCAACTCTGCAATCTATCTATATTCTGCTGTATTCTCTGACAGTCCCCTTCACTATCTGCTACTCCACCAATCTTAGTGTCATCTGCAAACTTGCTAATCAGACCACCTATACTTTCCTCCAAATCATTTATGTATATCACAAACAACAGTGGTCCCAGCACGGATCCCTGTGGAACACCACTGGTCATACATCTCCATTTTGAGAAACTCCCTTCCACTGCTACTCTCTGTCTCCTGTTGCCCAGCCAGTTCTTTATCCATCTAGCTAGCACACCATGGACCCCATGCGCCTTCACTTTCTCCATCAGCCTGCCATGGGGAACCTTATCAAACGCCTTACTGAAGTCCATGTATATGACATCGACAGCCCTTCCCTCATCAATCAACTTTGTCACTTCCTCAAAGAATTCTATTAAGTTGGTAAGACATGACCTTCCCTGCACAAAACCATGTTGCCTATCACTGATAATCCCATTTTCTTCCAAATGGGAATAGATCCTATCCCTCAGTATCTTCTCCAGCAGCTTCCCTACCACTGACGTCAGGCTCACCGGTCTATAATTACCTGGATTTTCCCTGCTACCCTTCTTAAACAAGGGGACAACATTAGCAATTCTCCAGTCCTCCGGGACCTCACCCATGTTTAAGGATGCTGTAAAGATATCTGTTAAGGCCCCAGCTATTTCCTCCCTCGCTTCCCACAGTAACCTGGGATAGATTCCATCCGGAACTTTGGACTTATCCACCTTAATGCCTTTTAGAATACCCAACACTTCCTCCGTCCTTATGCCGACTTGACCTAGAGTAATCAAACATCTGTCCCGAACCTCAACATCCGTCATGTCCCTCTCCTCGGTGAATACCGATGCAAAGTACTCGTTTAGAATCTCACCCATTTTCTCTGACCCACGCATAACTTTCCTCTTTTGTCCTTGAGTGGGCCAATCCTTTGTCTAGTTACCCTCTTGCTCCTTATACATGAATGAAAGGCTTTGGGATTTTCCATAACCCTGTTTGCTAAAGATATTTCATGACCCCTTTTAGCCCTCTTAATTCCTCATTTCAGATTGGTCCTGCATTCCCGATATTCTTTCAAAGCTTCGTCTTTCTTCAGCCTCCTAGACCTTATGTATGCTTCCTTTTTCCTCTTAGCTAGTCTCACAATTTCACCTGTCATCCATGGTTCCCTAATCTTGCCATTTCTATCCCTCATTTTCACAGGAACATGTCTCTCCTGCACTCTAATCAACCTCTCTTTAAAAGCCGCCCACATATCAAATGTGGATTTACCTTCAAACAGCTGCTCCCAATCTACATTCCCCAGCTCCTGCCGAATTTTGGTATAGTTGGCCTTCCCCCAATTTCGTACTCTTCCATTGGGACCACTCTCGTCTTTGTCCATGAATATTCTAAAACTTACGTAATTGTGATCACTATTCCCAAAGTAGTCCCCTACTGAAACTTCAACCACCTGGCCGGGCACATTCCCCAACACCAGGTCCAGTATGGCCCCTTCCCGAGTTGGACTATTTACATACTGCTCTGGAAAACCCTCCTGGATGCTCCATACAAATTCTGCTCCATCTGGACCTCTAACACTAAGTGAATCCCAGTCAATGTTGGGAAAATTAAAATCTCCTATCACCACCACCCTGTTGCTCCTACATCTTTCCATAAGCTGTTTACATATTTGTACCTCTATCTCACGCTCGTTGTTGGGAGGCCTGTAGTACAGCCCCAACATTATTACCGCACCCTTCCTATTTCTGAGTTCTGCCCATATTGCCTCACTGCTCGAGTCCTCCATAGTGCCCTCCTTCAGCACAACTGCTGCCCACATATATAGGAATTACTTACCCAGCTGCCACCTCGCTCTCCCTGTCGCCGCTGCAAAAATGAAACT
Organism: Heterodontus francisci; assembly: GCF_036365525.1. Taxonomy (NCBI): domain Eukaryota; kingdom Metazoa; phylum Chordata; class Chondrichthyes; order Heterodontiformes; family Heterodontidae; genus Heterodontus; species Heterodontus francisci. The sequence goes on along the minus strand of NW_027141631.1, from coordinate 335,812 downwards.
GCCAAAAATATCGTGTGATGCCTTGTCCTGGATGGTGCCGGGCTTCTTGAGTGTTGTTGGAGCTGCAGCCATCCAGACAAGCAGAGAGAATTCCATCACACTCCTAACTTGTGCCTTGTAGATGGTGGACTGGCTTTGGGGAGTCAGGAGGTGAGTTACTCGCCTCAGGATTCCTCGCTTGTCACCTGCTCTTTTAGCCATGGAATTTATAGCGCTATTCCTGTTCAGTTTCTATAGAACATAGAACATTACAGCGCAGTACAGGCCCTTCGGCCCTCGATGTTGCGCCGACCTGTGAAACCATCTGACCTAAACTATTCCGTTTTCATCCATATGTCTATCCAATGACCACTTAAATGCCGTTAAAGTTGGCGAGTCTACTACTGTTGCAGGCAGGGCATACCACGCCCTTACTAATCTCTGAGTAAAGAAACTACCTCTGACATCTGTCCTATATCTATCATCCCTCAACTTAAAGCTATGTCACCTCGTGTTTGCCATCACCATCCGAGGAAAAAGACTCTCACTATCCACCCTATCTAACCCTCTGGTTATCTTATATGTCTCTATTAAGTCACCTTTCCTCCTCCTTCTCTCTAACGAAAACAACCTCAATTCCCTCAGCCTTTCCTCGTATGACCTTCCTTCCATACCAGGCAACATCCTAGTAAATCTCCTCTGCACCCTTTCCAAAGCTTCCACATCCTTCCTATAATGTGGTGACATGAACTGCACGCAATGCTCCAGGTGCGGCCGCACCAGAGTTTTGTACAGCTGCAGCATGACCTCGTGGCTCCGAAACTCGATTCCCCTACTAATAAAAGCTAACACACCATATGCCTTCTTAACAGCCCTATAAACCTGGGTGGCATCTTTCAGGGGTTTATGTACCCGGACACCAAGATCTCTCTGCTCATCTACACGACCAAGAATCTTCCCATTAGCCCAGTACTCTGCATTCCTGTTACTCCTTCCAAAGTGAATCAACTCACACTTTTCCGCATTAAACTGCATTTTACATCTCTCAGCCCAGCTCTGCAGCCTATCTATGTCCCTCTGTACCCTACAACATCCTTCGGCACTATCCACAACTCCGCCGACCTTCGTGTCATCCGCAAATTTACTAACCCACCCTTCTACACCCTCATCCAGATCATTTATAAAAATGACAAACAGCAGTGGCCCCAAAACAGATCCTTGCGGTACACCACTAGTAACTAAACTCCAGGATGAACATTTGCCATCAACCACCACCCTCCGTCTTCTTTCAGCTAGCCAATTTCTGGTAAATGGTAGCCCCTGGGATGTTGATAGTGGGGATTCAGCGATGGTAATGTCATTGAATGTCAACGGAGATGATTAGATTATCTCTTGTCGGAGATGGTCATTGCCTGGCACTAGTGCAGTGCGAATGATACTTGTCAATTATCAGCCCAAGCCATGATATTGTCCAAGTCTTGCTGCATTTCTGCACGCACTGCTTCAGTACTTTGGAGTCACGATTGGTCATGAAAATTGTACAATCATCAGCGAACATCCCCACTTCTGACCTTATGATTGAAAGAATGTAACTGATGAAGCATCTGTCGATAATTAGGCCTAAGACACTACCCTGAGGAACTCTTGCGGTGATTTATTGGAGCTGAGCTGATTGACCTGCAACAACCACAACCATCTTCCTTTGTGCCAGGTGTGACTCTAACCAGCAGAAAGTTTCCCCCTTGATACCCACTGACTCCATTTTTGCTCGGGCTCCTTGATGCCATACTCAGTCAAATGCTGCCTTGGTGTCAAGGGCAGTCACTCATACCTCACCTATTGAGTTCAGCTCCTTTGTCCATGTTTGCACCAAGGCTGTAATGAGGTCAGGAGCTTTGTAACCCTGGCGGAACCCAAACTGAGCGTCACTGAGCAGGTTATTGCTAAGCAAGTGCCGCTTGATGGCAGTGTCGATGACACCTTCCATCACTTTACTGATGATTGAGAGGAGGCTGATGGGGCGGTAATTGGCCGGGTTGGACTTTCCTGCTTTTTGTGTACAGGACATACCTGGGCAATTTTCCACATTGCAGGATAGAGGCCAATGTTGTAGCTGTACTGGAACAGCTTGATGGGGGAACAGAAGTTCTGGAGCACAGGTATTCAGTACTATTTCCGGAATATTGTGCAGGCTCATAGCCTTTGCAGTATCCAGTGCCTTCAGTAGCTTCTTGAGATCATGCGGAGTGAACCGATCCCTGAGAAACAGCACTGTATACTCCCCTCCACCTCCAGTCTGAACAAAGACTGTTCACCACTTCTCGCTGCTTTCTGTCCCTGAGTCAGTGTCATATCCACACCATCACTGTCACATTAATCCATGCCATAACAAGTCTATGAAATGTCATTTGATCACAGGCCTTCTGAAAATCTATATACATAAGTGGATATACATGAGTAGGGGCGGAGATGTTGCCAAGGTTCTTAATAAGTACTTTGTATCTGTCTGAACAAAAGGGGGGGGGTGGTTGCGATGCAGGTATTGTGGTTAAGGAGGAGGAGTGTGAATTATTGGATGTGATATTCATCGGGAGAGAGGAAGTATTAATGGGATTAGCATCCTTGAAAGTTGATAAATCACCAGGGCCTGATGAAATGAATCCTAGGCTGTCAAATGAAGTGATAGAGGAAATAGCAGAGGGTCTGACCATCATTTTCCAGTCCTCACTGGATGCAGGTGTAGTGCCAGAGGATTGGAGTACTGTTAACATTGCACATCTTCAAAATGGAGCAAGGGATAGATCAAATAATTGCAGGCCAGTCCGTGTAAACTCAATAGTGGGAAAAAGATTGGAATCTATTCTGAGAGACAGGTTAAACTGTAACTTAGAAAGGCTCAGGTCAATCAAGGACAGTCAGCATGAATTTGATAAGGGAAGATATTGTTTGACCAACTTGATAGAATTTTTCAACGAAGTAGCAAGGATGATAGATGAGGGTAGTGCAGATGATATGGTCTCCGTGGATTTTGGCAAGGCTTTTGACAAGGTCCCATGTGGCATACTAGTTAGAAAAATAAAATCCCATGGAATCCAGGGAACTGCAGCAAGCTGGATACAAAATTGGCTCAGTGGCAGGAAACAAAGGGTGATTGTTGACGGGTGTTTTACTGACTTGTGGTCTGTTTCCAGTGACGTTCCACAGGGCTCAGTACTGGGTCCCCTGCTTTTTGTAGTATATATTAACGATTTGAACGTAAATGTAGGGGGCATGATCAAGATGTGTGCAGATGGCACACAAATTAGCCATGTGGTAGATAGCGAGGAGGATAGCTGTCGGCTGCAGGAAGATATTGATGGCAGAAAAGTGTCAAATGAAATTCAACCGGTTAAGTATGAGATGATGTAATTGAGGTCAAACAATGCAAAGGGATAGACGATTAATAGGAAAATGCTGAGAAGCGTAGAGGAAGTGAGGGACCTTGGAGTCAATGTCCGCTGATGTCCTGAAGGTAGCAGGTCAGGTCGATAGGTGGTTAAGAAGGCATATGGAATACTTTCCTTTATTAGCTGAGGTAAAGAATACAAGAGCAGGGAGGTTATGCTGGAACTGTATAAATCATTGGTTAGGTCACAACCTGAGTACTGTGTGCGGTTCTGGTCACCTCATTACACAAAGGATGTAATTGCACTAGAGAGGGTACAGAGGAGATTGACAAGGATGTTTGCCAGGACTGGAAAAATGCAGCTATGAAGCAAGATTGGATAGGCTGGGGTTGTTCTACTTGGAACAGAGAAGTCTGAAGGGAGATCTGATTGAAATGGACATAATTTTGAGGGGCTTGGATAGAGGGGAGGTGACGACTCTATTCACCTTAGCAGAGAGATCAGTGACCGAGGGGCAGTGACTTAAAGTGCTTGGTTGAAGGATCAGCGGGGAATTGAGGAGAAACTTGTCCACCCAAAAATACAAAATTGGCTCAGTGGCAGGAAACAAAGGGTCATTGTTATAATAAAAGCAAAATACTGCGGAAGCTGGAAATCTGAAGTAAGAACAATAAATGCTGGAAATACTCAGCAGGTCTGGCAACATCTGTGGAGGGAGAAGCAGAGTTAAGTTTTCAGATCAGTGATGAAGGGTCACGGACCTGTCACGTTAACTCTGCTTCTCTCTCCACAGATGCTGCCAGACCTGCTGAGTATGTCCAGCATTTCTTGTTTTTATTAAAGGGTAGTTGTTGACAGGTATTTTACTGACCGGAGGACTGTTTACAGTGGCGTTCCACAGGGTTCAGTACTGCATCCCCTGTTTACAGTGAGAGTCCAGAAATTACTGCCTGAAAGGATAGTTGAAGCAGAATCCCTCCACTCAGTGAAAAGGAAACTGGATGTTCACCTCAACTGTCATTATCTGCAGGGCTGTGGATCAAATGCTGGATGGTGGGATTAGAATAGGTGGATCATTTTTCGGCCGCTGCAGACACAATGGGACAAGTGGCCTCTTTCTGTATCTTAAACTTTCGATGATTATATTACGTGAAACACTCACAGTTACGTCCTCAACGAACTTGATCAAGATTATCAGGAATGATATTTCATTAACCTTTCCGTGCTGCTTGTCATGTATTAACCGTTGTATTACAAGCAAAATATATTTTTGTGCTGGGTTATGACCTCTAGAAGTTTCCAACCACCAACATTAGACTGTTACTTACAGGGTTTACCGAACCTCTCCTTTTTAAACAGGGTGTAACATTGACAATCCTCCAGACCTCTGGCATCACTCCCATATCCAAGGAGGACTGAAAGATTTTGTCCAGTGCCTCTGTCATTTCCACCATTTCTTCCCTCAGTAACTCTCATAATTCCCATCCAGACTGGATAAATGTTCTACTTTATTGTGGTACAAAAAGTGTTGAATTGAAAGGGGTTAACTGAACCAGTTTGTTCAGTGACTGTAATTAATGCCAGTCTCCATGGACCCGAATGGTGTCACTGGAGGGTTTCCCTCTTCTATTAATACCGGACTCCTTTCAATGTGTTTTCTGAAAGTGTCAGCGGGAGCATCAGCTCCGGCACTCATAGGGAACCGTGGCTGCAGAGAGATGGTGAGGAGAGATCAGAATCTGAACAATAGGTTGGAATGTTACAACAATGGGTCAGAATAGGAGAACAATAGATTGGAATGTTACAGAAATGGGTCAGAATCTGAGAGCAATAGATTGGAATGTTACAACAATGGGTCAGAATCTGAGAACAATAGATTGGAATGTTACAACAATTGACAGGAGTGTATCCTATTGGTTTGACTATCTTACTGCGGATTATTATTGGATTACACTAGAATTGCGGATCTATTATGCTCTGAAGATGATTCAATTTATTTACTATCCTATCCTCGCTATTATTGGTGTCCCTGGTAAGTCTCTGTATCCAACTATTAGATTCATAAACCATATTTCACTAATTTAGTGTTCTTGTCATTTAAATCGTGAGAAGACTGAAAGCATTGTCTTCAGTTCCTGTCACAAGCACCATTCCCTGTCCATGATAAGCATCCCCCTCGTTGGCCATTGTCTCAGGCTGAACCAGGAAGTTTACAACCTCTGGTATCTATTTAATGGTGAGTTGAGTTCATCCCCATATTCTCTCCATCCCCAGCCCGGCCAATTGTTATGGCCAGGTGAGGACGGGTCAGAGTGGCTCTTCTTTATTTGACTGCAACAGTGTTTGTCCTTTATAAACAGTGCAATAATAACGTCTCACTGAGGGTTTTACATTTTACCTTTGGTGTGATGGTGAAGGAACTGATTGGACTGGTTCTCTTGAGATTAAACATGGAAGAGGTGAGTTTATTATACTTAACAATATAAACCCGATCTAAATAAAATCATTTAAAAAACACAACACACAGTTACACACACAGTCACACGAGAATCACACACACACACAAATAGATTACAGAGTGAGAAGTAAATTTGTGGTTGGATTTGAGTCCAGACTAAATAAAAAAAAAAACTCATTCTGTGATGTTGGGCGATTCCGTGGTCTTCCAGCTGAAGTTATATTCTTGACGTCTTTTGCTTGTCGAAGTGAGGTTTGTGGCTGGTCCACATTGCTCAGGGTTTTCTTTGAGGCAGACTTGGAGGTGGCTTTCTTCCCCTCGTTACTCCGTCTGTAGCAATCTGTAGGCTTGAGGGGCCCACAGTCGAATGTGGTTTTCAAACTTGTGATGTTAGGTGGAGAGAGAGTCGGAGAGAGAGAGGTGAGGGGGTGTGGGGTGGTCACAGCCCTTCTGCTTCTGCACAGTTTGAATCACTGGCTTGTCTGTCTTTGTCCAGGGGAATCTCCCAGCTTTCCCATAGATGGACAGAAGGTCTCATGACTGCCTCAGTGCATTCTCTGGACCTTTCTAATGAAAGCAGTTAGAAACTTCTATCTCCCCAGGGTTCAGGATGCCAGTATTTATACTTGGAGGAGTTTGCTCTTTGAAATTCAATGTGTCAGAGTAGCCTTGTATGCCGTGTTAATGAATGTAATCTTCGGTAATTCAATCACTAGAGCAAGCCAATGATATAGGTCCAGGCTCATCAGACATGTGTCTCCTGTCGTAGGCCTTGGAATGTGAAAAGATGTTTCAGATACCAATTGCGGTGGCCATCTTGGCTGCTAGCTTTTTCAAGGTTAACTGTCGGATGTTTTCTATTAAAAGTTGAGTGTAAGTTTCCAATCGATGAACTAAAATTCCTCATTTGGCATATTGTGTTATCTTGACACCGCCACAGCTCATGGAAAGAAATGTGATAATAGGAACATTTCATTAGAGAATTGTGGGAAGAAAACGAAAGAAATAAACATTCATTCTCAATAATCACTTCTCAAATTCACACATTAATCTTAGAATTACTGCAGCTGACATTGTCTGTTACAGCTGTACTGATTTAATTTTTTTGGCGTTTTGTCTGGGATGGTTATGTGTCGGGTTCGACCCTGGACAATGCATTACCAATTGCTTGTTTTCCTTTTCTCTCCTCTAATGAAGTTTTAACTACTCAGGTACTATGCACCTTGATAATCTTTCTCCCTAGGCAGGGAGGGAGGAAGTTGTCGAGCGAGGGAGCCGTGGTTTACTCAAGAAGTTGAAGCGCTTGTCAAGAGAAAGAGGGCGGCTTATGTTAGGATGAGACGTGAAGGCTCAGTTAGGGCGCTTGACAGTTACAAGCTAGCCAGGAAGGATCTAAAGGGAGAGCTAAGAAGAGCAAGGAGAGGACACGAGAAGTCATTGGCGGATCGGATCAAGGAAAACCCTAAGGCTTTCTATAGGCATATCAGGAATAAAAGAATGACTAGAGTTAGATTAGGGCCAATCAAGGATAGTAGTGGGAAGTTGTGTGTTGAATCAGAGGAGATAGGGGAAGTGTTAAATGAATATTTTGCGTCAGTATTTACAGCAAAGAAAGAAAATGTTGTCGTGGAGAATACTGAGATTCAGACTACTAGGCTGGATGTGATTGAGGTTCACAAGGAGGATCTGTTAGCAATTTTGGAAAGTGTGAAACTAGATAGGTCCCCTGGGCCAGATGGGATTTATCCTTGGATTCTCTGGGAAGCCAGGGAGGAGATTGCAGAGCCTTTGTCCTTGATCTTTATGTCGTCCTTGTCGACCGGAATAGTGCCGGAAGACTGGAGGATAGCAAATGTTGTCCCCTTGTTCAAGAAGGGGAGTAGAGACAGCCCTGGTAATTATAGACCTGTGAGCCTGACTTCGGTTGTGGGTAAAATGTTGGAAAAGGTTATAAGAGACAGGATTTATAATCATCTTGAAAAGAATAAGTTCATTAGCGATAGTCAGCACGGTTTTGTGAAGGGTGGGTCGTGCCTCACAAACCTTATTGAGTTTTTCGAGAAGGTGACCAAACAGGTGGATGAGGGTAAAGCAGTGGATGTGGTGTATATGGATTTCAGTAAGGCGCTTGGTAAGGTTCCCCACGGTAGGCTATTGCAGAAAATACAGAAGTATGGGGTTGAAGGTGATTTCGAGCTTTGGATCAGAAATTGGCTAGCTGAAAGAAGACAGAGGGTGATGGTTGATGGTAAATGTTCATCCTGGAGTTTAGTTACTAGTGGTGTACCGCAAGGATCTGTTTTGGGGCCACTGCTGTTTGTCATTATCATAAATGACCTGGATGAGGGTGTAGAAGGGTGTGTTTGTAAATTTGCGGATGACACGAAGGTCGGTGGAGTTGTGGATAGTGCCGAAGGATGTTGTAGAGTACAGAGGGACATAGATAGGCTGCAGAGCTGGGCTGAGAGATGGCAAATTGAGTTTAATGCGGAAAAGTGTGAGGTGATTCACTTTGGAAGGAGTAACAGGAATGCAGAGTACTGGGCTAATTGGAAGATTCTTGGTAGTGTAGATGAGCAGAGAGATCTTGGTGTCCAGGTACATAAATCCCTGAAAGTTGCTACCCAGGTTAATAGGGCTGTTAAGAAGGCATATGGTGTATTAGCTTTTATTAGTAGGGGAATCGAGTTTCGGAGCCACGAGGTCATGCTGCAGCTGTACAAAATTCTGGTGAGACCGCACCTGGAGTATTGCGTGCAGTTCTGGTCACTGCATTATAGGAAGGATGTGGAAGCTTTGGAAAGGGTGCAGAGGAGATTTACAAGGATGTTGCCTTGTATGGAGGGTTGGTCTTACGAGGAAAGGCTGAGGGACTTGTGGTTGTTTTCGTTGGAGAGAAGGAGGAGGAGAGGTGACTTAACAGAGACATATAAGATAATCAGAGGGTTAGATAGGGTGGATAGTGAGAGTCTTTTTCCTCGGATGGTGATGGCAAACACGAGGTGACATAGCTTTAAGTTGAGGGGTGATAGATACAGGACAGATGTTTGAGGTAGTTTCTTTCCTCAGAGAGTAGTAGGGGCGTGGAACTCCCTGCCTGCAACAGTAGTAGACTAGCCAACTTTAACTGCATTTGAATGGTCATTGGATAGACATATGGATGAAAATGGAATAGTGTAGGTCAGATGGTTTCACAGGTCGGCGCAACATCGAGGGCCGAAGGGCCTGTACTGTGCTGTAATGTTCTAATTCTAATTCTAAAAAAAAAAGTTTTTTCTCAGGATCAATTGTTTTTCCCTACTTCCAATTTCTCATTTGTTGTTGGTTGACGATCACTCGAACCTCCAGATTTCAGTGACAGCCAGGTGAGGAGGGGTCCCAGGCTCCCCTCTTGTCTTACATCTTATTTCACCACAACAGAGTTTATTCCTTTTTAGCAGTGGACGTGCTGACCACCTCAGTGAGTTTTTTACCTTCTATCTTTATTGTGATCGTGAAAGAGCCAATAGGACAGGTTTTCTTGAGTTTAAACAAGAGGTGAGTTTATTATTCTTCACAATCTAATCTGTATCTAAATAAAATAATAAAAATATACGCAACACATTCACGCACACACTCACACGAGAATCACACACAAATAAATTAAAGTGAGAAATAAATGTGTGATGGATTAGTGTCCAGAATAAATAAATTTTAAAGAAAAACGTCTGTGAAGTTGGATAATTATCTGGTCTGCATTTTTCCACCTTTAGTTATGCGTTTCATGTCATCTGCAAGAGCTGAAATTATGGGTTTTTTTTACGTATACGTTTGTGTCAGTTATATATCTATCTATATGCCAGGAACGGCACTGGTTCTAATACCGACTCCTGAGAAACAGCACTGCATACTCCCCTCCCCCAGTCTGAACAATGTCTATTCACCACTTCTCTCTGCTTTCTGTCCCTGAGTCAGGATCATATCCACACTATCATTGTCACATTAGTCCATGTCTTCCATTTTTCATAACAAGTCTATGAAATGTCATTTAATCACTGGCCTTTTGAAATTCTGTGTACATAACACAAAACATGTTATCCTCATCAACACTCACAGTTATGTCATCAACGAACTTGATCAAGATTATCAGACATGATTTTCCATTAAACTATCAGTGCTGTTTGTTATTTATTATCCCATGTTTTTCCAAGAAAGATATATTTTTGTGCGTGGTTCTGGCCTCTAGCAATTTCCAACCACCGACATTAGACTGACTGGTCAGTAGTTACAGGATTTATCTAATCTCTCCTTTTGTAACAGGGAGTAACATTTACAGCCCTCCAGTCCTCTGTCATGACTCCCATATCCAAGGAGGATTGGACGATTCTTACCAGTGCCTCTGCTATTTCCACCATTCCTTCCCTCAGCAACCGTCTCCATTGTTTTATCAATCACTGCATAGGGTTCAGTTTTCCTAATCAGTCTTTTGAATGTAACTTGTTCAAACACCTTTTGAAAGTCTATAAATATAACTTAAATCACACCACCCTCATCAACCCTCTCCATTGTTTTATCAAAGAACTCCATCATGTTTACCTCACCACCACCTCTCTCCTCTCCTCCACTGCTGTTAAATTATCCAACTGCTTATCCGACATCCAGCACTGGATGAGCAGAGATTTCCTCCAATTAAATATTGTGAAGATTGAGGCCATTGTTTTCACTGCCCAGTCCAAATCTGTTCCCTTGTTATTGATTCCATCCCTCTCCCTGGTAACAGTCTCAGATTCAGACAGTCTGTTTGCAACATTGGTGTAATATTCGGGACAACATTAATAGGCATATGGACAAATGTGGGTTAATTAAGGAAAACCAGCACGGATTTGTTAAGGGAAAATGGGGTTTAACAACCTGGCTGGAGTTTTTTGAAGAGGTAAAAAGGAAGCTTGATGAGGACAATGCTGTTGATGTGGTTTAAATGGAATTCCAAAAAGCATTTGATAAAGTGGCACACAACAGACTTGTGAGCAAAGTTATAGCTCATCGAATAATAAAGGACAGTAGCAACATGAAACTAAACTGGTTGAGTGACAGGCAACAGAGATTAGTGACTAATGGATGCTTTTCGCATTGGAGAAAAGTTTGAAGTGGAATCAAAACAAAATACTGCAGATGCTGGAAATCTGAAATAAAAACAGAAAGTGCTGGAAATACTCAGCAGTGTCTATGGAGAGATAAACAGAGTTAATGTTCCAGGCTTGTGACCTTTCATCAGAACTGGATTAGGTTAGAAATGTAATAGGTTTTAAGCAAGTGAAGCGGGAGTGGAGGGTGTAACCATAAGAACAGAAATGTAGTCATGAGAGCGGGGGTGGGGGATAGAGTGTGTTGAAATGACAAGCAAGTGGAAGCTCAGGGTCATGCTTTTGGACTGAGCGGAGGTGTTCCACAAAGCAGTCACCCAATCTGTGTTTGACCTGCTGTGGGGTTCCAGTGAACATCAACGCCAGCTCGAGGAACAGCACCTCATTGTCCGAATAGGCACTCCACAGACCTCAAGACTGAACATTGAGTTCAATAATTTCAGAGCATGACTGGTTCATTTTTATTATTTGTTTTATCAGTTTGTTACCATGTGCCAGACTTAAACTGGGATTTTTATATTGGTGCTTTTAGCTCGGGCTGTTCATTATTCTATCATTTAATATCTGCTCTGCACTAATGCTTTGTCTTTCACCACACCATGAGGACACTCTCTTTGCCTTTGCCCCACGACCTCCTGGTCAGTGAATCTCTCTGACCCTCTGTTCTATCAACACCCCTTCTGATCCATGTTGCCCCATCCCTGCTTTATTTGCTTAAAACTTATTACATTTCTAACCTTTTCCAGTTCTGATGAAGGGTCACTGACCTGGAACATTAACTCTGCTTCTCTGTCTACTCAGATGCTGCCAGACCTGCTGAGTATTTCCAGAACGTTTCGTTTTTTTATTTAAGATTTGTAGTGGAGGTCCACAGGGATCAGTGTTTGGAACCTTTCTCTTCCTGACATATATTAATGACCTGGACCTTGGTGTACAGGGCACAATTTCAAAGTTTGTAGATGATATAAAACTTGGAAGCATTATGAACTATTAGGAGGATAGTGCAAAACTTCAAAAGGACACAGACAAGTTGGTGGAATGGGCAGACAGATGAATTTCAATGTGGGGAAATGTGAAGTGATTCATTTCGTAGGAAGGACATGGAGAGAAAATATAGAATAAAGGTTACAATTCTAAAAGGGGTTCTGGAGCAGAGGGACCTGGATGTATATGTGCATCGGTCATTGAAGGTGGCATGACAGGATCAGAGAGCAGTTAATAAAGCCTACAGTATCCTGTAGCATGGAATACAAGAGCAAGGAGGTTGTTTTGAACTTGTATAAGACACTAGTTCGGCCTCAGCTGCAGCGTTACGTCTAGTTCTGGGCACATTAGATAACAAGGAAACATTGGAGAGTGTGAAAAAACATTCACAAGAATGGTTCCAGAGATGACGAATATCAGTATTGAAGATAGACAGGAGTAGTTGGAACATTTTCCTTGCAGAGGAGAAGGCTGAGAGGAAATTTGAAAAAGGTCTGCAAAATTATGAGGTGTCTGGACAGAGTGGAAGGGAAAAACTGTTCCCATTCCTGAAAGGATCGAAAGCGAGAGGACAAAGAACTAAAGTAATTGGTAAAAGCAGCAAAAGTGACATGAGGAAAACATTTTCATACAGCGAGTGTTAAGGTCTGGAATGCACTGCCTGAGAGTGTGGTGGAGGTAGATTCAATCGAGGCATTCAGGTGGAAATTGGATAGTTATCTGAAAAGGAAGATTGTACAGAGTTACAGGGAGAAGGCAAGGGAGCAGCACTATATAAATTGCTCTTTCGGAGAGCCAGTGCAGACTCGATGGACAGAATGGCCACCTTCTGTGCTGTAACAATTCTGTGACTCTGTGGCATTCGACCACAAAATGAGCTTCCAACCTCATATTCGTGCCATCACTATGACCACCTATTGCCACCTCAATAAGATCGCCCAACTTCACTCCTGTCTCAACTCATCTGCTGCTGAAGCTCTCCTTCATGTTTTCATTACCTGTAGACTAGACTATTCCAAGTCATTCTCCCACATTCTACTATCTGTAAACTTGAGGTAATCTAAAACTCTGCTGCCAGTGTCTTAACTCACAACAAGTCCCATTCCCCGATCACTGACCTACATCAGCTCACTGTCAAACAATGCCTTTATTTTAAAATTCTCAATCATATTTTCAAATCCGTCCATGGTCTCACCCCTCACTATCTCTGTAATCTCCTCCTGCCCGACAACCCTCTGAGATATCTCTACTCCACTAATTCTGGCCTCTTGTGCATTCCTGATATTAATTACTCCCCCATCGCTGGCCGCACCTTCAGTTGCCTCGGTCCCGAGCTCTGGAATATCCTCCCTACACAGCTCCACCTCTCCACCTCACTTTTATCCTTTAAGACAGTCCTTTAAATCTTACCTCTTTGACCAAGCTTTTGGTCTCCTAACCTAATATCTACATTTGTGGTTCAGTGTTAATACTTTGTTGCATAATGCTGCTGTGAAGTACCTTGGGATACGTTCTTGTTGAAGTTTGCCAGACATGATTTTTCATTAGTATATCTGTGCTGCTTGAAATTAATTATGCTGTGCTTTTCCAACCAACGAATATTTCTGTCCTGGGTTGTGAAATTTCCCCACCACTGACGTCAGATGGACTGGACAGTACAGGATTTGCTCCATCTCTCCATTTGTAACCAGGGTGTAACATGAACAACCCTCCAGTCCTCTGTCACACTCCCATATCCAAGGAGAAATGAAAGATTCTGTCAAGTGCCTCTACTATTTCCACCATTCCTTCCCTCAGCAATCCTTATACATCCCATCCCTACTGGGTAAATGTTCTATTTTATTGTGGTACAAAAAGAGTTGGATTGAAAGGGGTTAACTGAACCTGTTTGTTCAGTGACTGTAATTAATGTCAGTCTCCATGGACTCTAATTGTGTCACTGGAGGGTTTCCCGCTGCTATTAATAAGGGACTGCTTTCAATGCGTTATCACATAGTGTTAGCGGGAGCATCAGACCTGGCACTAACAGGGATCAGCAGCTCCAGAGAGAGGGAGAGGATAGATCAGAATCTGAGAGCAATAGATTGAAATGCTCCAACAATGGATCTGAATCTGAGAACAATTGACCGGAATGTTACAACAATGGGTCAGAATATGAGGACAATAGATTGGAATGTTACAACAATGGGTCAGAATATGAGGACAATAGATTGGAATGTTACAACAATGTGTCAGACACTGAGAACAATAGATTGGAATGTGACAACAATGGTTCAGAATCTGAGAACAATAGACTGGAATGTTACAACAATGGGCAGGAGTTTCATTTGGGAGTTTGACCGTCTTTCTGCCAATTATGATCGGTACCCATTAGAGTATCGGATCTATCTCGCATTGAAGATTATGCAACACATTTACTATCCCATCCTTGCTATTATCAGTGTCCCTGGTAAGTCTCTCTATCTAGCTATGAATGTTATAAACCAAGTTTAGCAACATTGTCATTTACTCTGCCCTCCTTGTTACTTTTGTTATCCCTGGCAAAACTCTATCTAAAGCTATGAGCTCTATAAACCATTGCTACTTGTATCCGAGTTCATGTAATTTACTCTACCGTGTTTTCAGCTTTTGCTTCCCCTGCTAAGTCCCTATTTCCCGCTATGTGATCTGTAAACCGCGTTTCACTGAAATAATGTTCTTACAATTTTAATTTTGGGAAGAGTGGAGCTCGTGCAATCGGTCTCCTTCGGAAATTCTGTCCATATCCATGAACCACGTACCCCTAACTGGCTAATGTCTGAGGTTGAACCAGACAGTTTGCATCCTGTGCGTTCTATTTAACCCTGAGCTGAGTTCTGACCCCTTATTCTCTCCATCACCTGCCCTGCCTATTACCAGCTCTGTAATATCATCCGTCAGCCTCAGCTCATCTGCTACATAAACCCTCATCTGTGCCCTTGTTAACATAGAAACATATAAAATAGGAGCAGGAGTAGGCCATTCGGCCCTTCGAGCCTCCCCCGCCATTCATTATGATCATGGCTGGTCATCCAACTCAGCAACCTGTTTGCACTTCCCCCCATATCTTTTGACCTCTTTCATCCTAAGAGCTATATCTAGCTCCTTCTTGAAAACATACAATGTTTTGGCCTCAACTGCTTCCTGTGGCAGCGAATTCCATAGACTCATCACTCTCTGGGTGTAGACATTTCGCATCTCAGTCCTGAAAGGTTTACCCTGCATCATTAGACTATGACCACTGGTTCTGGACTCCACCACCATCGGGGACATCCTTCCTGTATCTGTTCTGTCAAGTCCTGTTAGAATTTTATAGGTTCCTATGAGATCCCCCATCATTCTTCTGAATTACAGCGAACATAATCCTAACCGACTCAATCTCTCCTCATACGTCAGTCCCGCCATCCAGGGGATCAGTCTGGTAAACCTACAACAAGAACATCCTTCCTTAGATAAGGAGACCAAAACTGCACACAATATTCCAGGTGTGGCCTCACCAAGGCCCTGTATAATTGCAACAAGACATCCCTGCTCCTGTACTCGAATCAGCTCGCTGTGAAGGCCAACATACCATTTACCTTCTTTACTGTCCTTTGCACCTGCATTCTTACCTTCAGTGACTGGTGTACGAGAACACCCAGCTCTCCTTGCATATTCCCCTCTCTCAGTTTATAGCCATTCAGATAATAATCTGCCTTCCTGCTTTTGCTGCCAAAGTGATTAACATCACATTTATCCACATTGTACTGCATCTTGCATGCATTAGCCCACTCACTCAATTTGTCAAAATCACCCTGAAGCCTCTCTGCATCCTCCTCACAACTCACCCTCCCACCCTGTTTTGTGTCATCTGCAAATTTGGAGATATTACATTTAGTTCTCTCATCGAAATCAGTAAGATATATTGTGAATAGCTGGGGTCCTATCACCAATCCCTATGGTACCCCACTAGTGACTGCCTGCCATTCGGAATAAAATACCCATTTATTCCTACTCTTGGGTTTCCTGTCTGCCAATCAATTTTCTATCTATCACAATACACGAGCACCAATCGCATGCGCTTTAATTTTACACGCTAATCTGTTATGTGGGACTTTGTCGAAAGCCTTCTGAAAGTCCAGATAAACCACATCCACTGGCTGTCCCTCATCAACTCTACTAGTTACATCCTCGAAGAATTCTTGTAGATTTGTCAAGCGTGATATCCCTTTCGTAAATCCATGCTGACTCTGTCCGATTCTACCACTTTTCTACAAGTGGTCTGCTATAAAATCTTTGATAATGGACTCTAGAACTTTCCCCACTACCGACGTCAGGCTGACTGGTCTATAATTCCCTGCTTTCTCTCAACCTCCCTGGGGTTGCCTTAGCTACATTCCAATCTGTAGGAAATGTTCCAGAATCTATAGAATCTTGGAAGATGACCACCAATGCATCCATTATTTCTCGGACCGCTTCCTTCAGTACTCTGAGATGTAAATTAACAGGCCCTGGGAATTTATCGGCCTTCAATACCATCAATTTCCCCAACACCATTTCTCTACTAATACAGATTTCCTTAAGTTCCTCTCTCTCACTAAACCCCGTGTTCCCCAACATTTCTGATATGATATTTGTATTCTCCTTTGTGCAGACAGAACCAAAGTATGCATTTAGTTGGTCAGCCATTTCTTTGTTCCCCATAATTAATTCCCCTGTTTCTGACGGTAAGGGACCTACATTTGTCTTCACCAATCTTTAAATCTGTTAAATCAACACTTGACTATTCCAATTCTATCCTGGTCACCCTCCCAGTGAAAAACCTCCATAAACCACTGCCCATCCAGAACTCTGCTGTCTGTAAACTAATTCGCACCAAATCCTGATCACCTATCACCTCAAATCCTGATCACCCATCACCCCTGTGCTCACTGATCTACATTAGCTCCGGGACCAGCAGCACCTTAAATTTAATATTCTCATTCTTGTGTTTGAATCTCACCCTCAATTAGTCCCATTGCCCTGTCCATTCCCATATTCCTGCCTTCAAGTCTTTTCTTCAATTCCCATTTAAAAGAAGGCTTCTTTCCCTCTGTTTCTGTCTATGGCAGGTATTCTCAGCTCTGCAGTGTCACTGGGTCCAATGCCATGGAAGTGTGGATCCATAAAATTGTATGAGCTGAGCTGCCGGTCACTTTCAGTGCTGCATGCTAAACAGGGCTCTAGTCCCTGTTCACCAAGTATGTGCTGGTAGTGTGCAGAGGGATTTGATCTGACACCAATCAGCCATTCCAGCAGCTTTGCTATACGTCTTTGAAACTAAGTGATGGGGCTGTGGTACATTGAGCTGTGTGAGAGGTTGGTGATGTTGGGGGTAGGAGATGCCATGTGGCGATGAATTCACTGACATTGACCAGCCGTGTGAGCTCATGAAACTTCTTCTGGCTCTGCTGCCAGGTCCTCGGGGCCAGATTCTTGCATTTGACCTCCCTGACCACCTACTCCCATTCCCTTCGGAAGACGTTCCTTAAGGGTCTCCGCCCCACCCCACAGAAACATGTCCACTCTCCTCTGGTCAACCTCCATGACTAAGGCCTCCAACACCACATCCGTGAACAGCAGAGACCTCTCTCTGTCCTAGTATTCCATTTATCTTGTCTCCAATTGCAGCATTCACAGTCAGCAGCAGCAGCCTCCTGTGATTCAGTACAGCTTCCCTTTAAGAGGGACAGACTACCTTTAAGAGCTGAATCCTGGCTGAAGCACGTGCCAGCCTCACACACAGTTAGGTCCCTGTTAAGCCTGCAGACAGACAGCAGTGCGGGTCACCCTGGGCAGCACGTAGAATTCATGGAAATGAGGAGGCAGCAGGAAGTTTGTGTGTCACCTGCCTCAACAGGAATGGGCACGGGCAGATCACGAATCACAATCCCTACCCCTGAAAACTGGTACAAGCTTCACTTTCACTCTGTCTCTATTTTTCTTCCCTTCTTTCACCCTTTCTCCATCTCTCTCTGTGTCTCTTGTTCATATAATCAGAGATTGATGCAGCACATAAAGAGGCTATTCGGTCAGTGCTGTCCCTTTGAAAGAGATATCTAATTAGTTCCACTCCCTCCTCTTTCCCCAGACTCCGATTGTATTTTTTCCTTGTCAAGTTTTTGTTAAATTCCCTTTTGAAAGATATTATTGAATCTGCTTCCACCATGTTTTCAGGCAGTGAATTCCAGATCCCACCCACAGACAGATTGGACCAAATATCCATGGAAGGGTTAACGCACAAAAGGAGGCTATTCAGCCCAATGTGTCTCTGCTGGCTGAAAAAACTAGCCGCCCAATCTAATCCCATCTTCCAGCCGCTGGTCCATGGCCTTGCCAGTTGCAGCACTTCAGGTGTAGGTCCAGGTACCTATTAAAATAATTGATGTTTTTTGCCTCCACCACCGTCCTGGCAGTGAATTCCAGACACCCACCACCCTCTGGGTGAAAAGGTTTTTCCTCATGTCCCCTCTGATCCATCTACCAATCAATTAAATCTGTGCCCTCTGGTAATTGACCTCCCCGCTAGGGGAAACAGGTGCTCCCTGGCTACTCTATCTGGGCCCCCTCATAATTTTGTACACCTCAATCAAGTCACCCCTAAGTCTCCTCTGTTCTAAAGAAAACAATCTTAGCCTATCCAATCTTTCATCATGGATGCAATTTTCCATCACTGGTAACATGCTTGAAAATCTTCTCTGTACTCTCTCCAAAGCAATTATGTCCTTCCTGTAATGTGGTGACCGGAACTGTACACAATACTCCAGCTGTGGCCTAACCAGTGTTTTATACAATTCCAGCATTACATCCCTCCTTTTGTATTCTATATATCGGCCAGTAAAGGAAAGCATTCCATATGCCTTCTTCACCACTCTGTCTACCTTTCTTGCCACCTTCCAGGAACTGTGGACAAACACTCCAAGGTCTCTAACATCTTCTACCCCTTTCAATATCCTCCTGTCTGTTGTGTATTCCTTCGCTTTATTTGCCCTTCCCAACTGCATTACCTCACAGTTCCCCAGATTGACTTCCATTTGCCACTTTTCCGCCCACTCAACCAAACCATTTAACCATTGATATAATTCTGGAGTCCACAGCTATCCTCTTCACTATCAACTACATGACCAATTTTTGTGCCATCAGCAAATTTCCACTCATGCCTCACACATTTAGGTCCAAAGCATTAATATACATCACAAATTGCAAGGGACCCAACACTGAGTCCTGGGAACGCCACTAGACACCGCTTTCCATTCACAAGAAACATCTGTCGACCATTACCCTTTGTTTCCTGACATTGATCCAATTTTGGAAGCAACTTGCCACATTCCCCTGTATCTCATGAGCTTTCACTGTTCTGATCAGTCTGCCATGTGGGACCTTTTCAAACGCCTTACTAAAATACATGTAGACCACATCCACTGCACTACCTTTATCAATCCTTCTTGCTGCTTCCTCAAAAAACTTAATTGTGTTAGTAAGACAAGACCCTCCCTTAGCAAATCCATGCTGACTATCCCTGATTAATCTTTGCCTTTGTAAGTGACAGTTTATCGTTGCTCTGATAATTGATTCTAATAATTTGCCCACCGATGTCCAACTAAAGGCCTGCTCGGGTCTGGAAATAAAACCCGACCGATCCTGACAGAACAACATCGGACCCGAGCCTGAACCTACCATATTGCACTCACTGTACTTAGCACTTTTGGATGGAATGGAAGGAAGCTGCAGCATGAGCGCGGTGACATCATAGAAACACTCACTTTCTCACTGCGCAGACTCAGAGTCTGTGGAGTCCAGATGCACGTTTCCCTCCTTGACATCTCGGACTCTCAGCTGAGGATGACTTTTCAAACTATAATGCTTACTTACTCAACTTCCCTTTTCATCCCAGCCGATCAAAAGGTAGTACTGTGTGTGTCCGACCCAAACCGAGCCCGAAAGCCGGATCCGGAAGAGCGACCCGAACCCGACATATGACGTCGGGTCTTGTCGGGTTTGGGTCGGGTAACAGGCCTTTAGGTCAGACTGACCAGCCTCTAATTATTTGGCCTATCCTTCGCACCATTTTTAAACACTGGCACTATGTTCACAGACCTCCAATCGTCTACTGCCTCGCCTGTATCTAGTGAGAATGTGAAGATGATCCTCAGAGTATCTGCTATTTCCCCCCTCGCTTCCTTTAACAGCCTGAGCTACGATGCATCCGGCGCTGGCGATTTCTCCACGTTCAAGGATTTCAAACCCTCGAGTACTTCCTCTCTCATTATGCTGATTGTATCTAATATTTCACAATCCTCCTCTTTAACGACAATGTCTGCATCATCCCTATCTTTTATGAAGACAGAGACATAAAACCCATTAAGGACCCTGCCAACATCTTCTGCATCCATGCACAAACTACCTTTTACATCTCTGATAGGCCCTCCCCTTTCCATAGTTATCCCTTTATTCTTAATGTACTGATAAAACATCTTTGGGTTTTCCTTGATTTTACCTGCCAATATTTTTTCATGCCCTCTCTTTGCTTTTCTAATTTGGTTTTTTTACTTCACCCCTGCACTTTCTTTACTCCTCTCAGCTTTCTGAAGTATTATTTGTTTGTGCCTGTCATAAGCTTTATTTTATCTGATTTATCTTACCCTGTATCTTTCTAGATAACCGGGGGCTCTAAATTTGGCAACTCACTGTGTAAGAAAATTCTCTTCATTTTGCCTCTGGTTCTTTGCCAATTACCTTAAACCTACATCTTCTTCATGATGATGTGAGCACAGTCCTAGCAATTACAGACCAGTTAGTTGAACATCAGTAATGTTTTACAAACAATAATTAGAGAAGAAATCAACAGAAACTTGGAGAGGTTTGAGTTAATGAAGGAAAACAATCACGTGTCTGAAGGAACATCGGAGCAGGAGTAGGCCATTCAGCCCATCGACCCTGCTCCATCATTCAATTAGAATGCTTAAACACGGGTGATGTCCCGGAGGACTGGAGAATTGCCAATGTTGTCCCCTTGTTTAAGAAGGGTAGCAGGGAAAATCCAGGTAATTATCGACCGGTGAGCCTGACGTCAGTGGTAGGGAAGCTGCTGGAGAAGATGCTGAGGGATAGGATCTATTCCCATTTGGAAGAAAATGGGCTTATCAGTGATAGGCAACATGGTTTTGTGCAGGGAAGGTCATGTCTTACCAACTTAATAGAATTCTTTGAGGAAGTGACAAAGTTGATTGATAAGGGAAGGGCTGTAGATGTCATATACATGGACTTCAGTAAGGCATTTGATAAGGTTCCCCATGGTGGGCTGATGGAGAAAGTGAAGGCGCATGGTGCCCAGGGTGTACTAGCTAGATGGATAAAGAACTGGCTGGACAACAGGAGACAGAGAGTAGCAGTGGAAGGGAGTTTCTCAAAATGGAGACGTGTGACCAGTGGTGTTCCACAGGGATCCGTGCTGGGACCACTGTTGTTTGTGATATACATAAATGATTTGGAGGAAAGTATAGGTGGTCTGATTAGCAAGTTTGCAGACGATACTACGATTGGTGGAGTAGCAGATAGTGAAGGGGACTGTCAGAGAATACAGCAGAATATAAATAGATTGGAGAGTTGGGCAGAAAAACGGCAGATGGAGTTCAATCAGGGCAAATGCGAGGTGATGCATTTTGGAAGATCCAATTCAAGAGTGAATTATACAGTAAATGGAAAAGGCCTGGGGGAAAATTGATGTACAGAGAGATGTGGGTGTTCAGGTCCATTGTTCCCTGTAGGTGGCAACGCAGGTCAATAGAGAGGTCAAGAAGTCATCCGGCATGCTTTCCTTCATCGGACGGGGTATTGAGTACAAGGGTTGGCAGGTCATGTTACAGTTGTACAGGACTTTGGTTCGGCCACATGTGGAATACTGCGTGCAGTTCTGGTCGCCACATTGCCAAAAGGATGTGGATGCTTTGGAGAGGGTGCAGAGGAGGTTCACCAGGATGTTGCCTGGTATGGAGGGCGCTAGCTATGAAGAGAGGTTGAGCAGATTAGGATTATTTTCATTAGAAAGACGGAGGTTGAGGGGGGAACTGATTGAGGTATACAAATTCATGAGAGGTATAGACTGGGTGGATAGCAAGAAGCTTTTTCCCAGAGTGGGGGATTCAATTACTAGGGGTCACGAGTTCAAAGTGAGAGGGGAAAAGTTTAGGGGGGATATGCGTGGAAAGTTCTTTACGCAGAGGGAGGTGGGTGCCTGGAATGCGTTGCCAGTGGAGGTGGTAGACGCGGGCACGATAGCGTCTTTTAAGATGTATCTAGACAGATACATGAATGGGCAGGAGGCAAAGAGATACAGACGCTAAGAAAATAGGCGACATGTTTAGGTAGAGGATCTGGATTGGCGCAGGCTTGGAGGGCCGAAGGGCCTGTTCCTGTGCTGTAATTTTCATTGTTCTTTGTTCTAGATCATGTCTGATCATCTACCTCAACGCTACTTTCCCGTGCTATCCCTGTATCCCTTGATGTGATTTGTCTCCGTAAATCCATTGATTTCTGTCTTGAACATGCTCAGTGTTGATCTTCCACAGCCTCTGTGGTGGTGAATTCCAAAGATTTACCTCCCTCTGAGTGAAGAAATTCTTCTTCATCTCAGTCTTAAATTGCTTACCCCTTATTCTGAGATTATGCCCCCTGGTTCAAGACTCACCACCCAGGGGAAACATCCGATCTGCATCCACCCCGTCACCCCCTGTAAAAATTTTGTATGAGATCACTTCACATTTTTTGAATCTCGAGAGAATACAGGCCCAGTTTTCTCAATCTCTCCTCATAAGACAATCCTGCCATCCCAGGGATAGTCTGCTGAACATCAGTTGCACTCCCTGCATGGCAAATATATCCTTCTTTAGACAAGGAGACCAAGACTGTAAGCAATACTCCAGGTGCAGTCTCACCAAGGCTGTATACCATTGCAGCCAGACATCTTTACTCCTGCACTCAAAACCGCTTGAGATGGAAGCCAACATACCATTTGCCTTCCAAACTGATTGGTGCACCTGCACACTAGCTTTTAGTGACTCATGAACAAGGACACCCACGTCCCTTTGGAAATCAACACTTCCCAACCTCTCCCCAGTCAAAAAATATACTGTCTTTCTGTCTCTGTTTTACCAGAGTGGATCACTTGACACTTATTCATAATATATTCCAGCTGCCATGTTCATGTTCGTTCACTTATCCTATCCAAATCCGCTTGAAGCCTCCTTGCATCCTCTTCACAACTTACTTTACCACCTAGTTTTGTATCATCAGCAAATTTGTAAATATTACATTTGATCCCCACATTCAAATCATTTATATAGATTGTGAACAGCTGTGGCCCTTGTGCTGATCCTTGTGTTACTCCCACTCGTAAGAGCCTGCCATCCTGAGAATGACCCGTTTATTCCTACTCTCTCTTTTCTGCATGTTAACCAGTTCTTAATCCATACCAGTATATTACTCCCAATCCCATGCGTTGTAATTTTGTTTACTAACCTCCTGTGTGGGACCTTATCAAAAGCCTTCTGTAAATCCAAATACGCCATATCCACTGGTTCTCCTTTGGTAATTCTGCAAGTAACATCCTCAAAAGACTTCAACAGGTTTGTTGCACATGATACCCCTTTCATAAATCCATGTTGACTCCGCCAATTTTACCATTATTTTCTAAGTGTCCAGTTATTGCATCCTTTACAATAAATTCTAACATTTTCCCTATTACTGACATCAAACTAACAGGTCTGTAGTTCTCATTCTCCCTCTCCCACACTTCTTAAATTGTGGGGTTACATTTGCTACTTTCCAGTCTTTAGGATCTCTTCCAGAATCTCTAGAAGTTTGAAAGATACCAACCAATACATCCACCATCTCTATTGCCACCTCCTTCAACACTCTGGGATGTAGCTCATCTGGTCCAGGGATTTATCAACCTTCAATCCAGTTAACTTTTCAAGTACTACCTCTTTACCAACACTAAATTGCCAATTTGCCCCTCGTACCTTCATAGTTTCCCTTTTTCAGGTTTAACACCCTAGTTTCAAAACTAACATATTCAAATGGAATGTGAAATTTTATCACAATATAGCCATTATTTCGCAAAAGCCCATTTACAGCAATGTTATTAACTAACCCTTTCTCGTTCCATAAAATAGCCCGATTCTTAGTTAATCCTTCAATGTACTTCTCCAGAAACCCATCTCTTACACACTCCAGTAAAGGCAGATCATACTTCACTCATTTAGTTGAAGGTTTTGATGAAGTAACGGAGACGGTTGATGAAGGGAATGCCGTGGATTTTGTGTATATGTATTTTAGGAATGTGTTTAATAAGGTACCACGTAAAAGGCTGGTTAGCAAAATTGAGGCTCATGGAATAAGAGCATCATTGTCAAATTGAATTAAGGACAGAAAGCAGCGAGTGGTAATAAATGGTTGTTTTTAAGTGTGGAGGATGTTAGACAGTGGGTGTTCCCCAAAGGTCAGTGTTGGGACCATTGCGTTTTTGTGATATATAAATGACTTAGATATTGGAATGCAGAGTAGAATCTCCAAATTTGCCTAAGACATCAATTTTGAGATTTCTGAGCCAGTCCCAATGCTGATCACATGTCTTTGAGTGTACATTCTCTCTCTCCAGCTCTCTGTCACAAATTCTTACCCAGACTTCGCAATAACCACAGGCATTTGACTGATTGTAATCCCTCTCTGTCTCCAAAGCTCCTACACATTCCCAGCAATGATCGCTCAACTGAGTTTGACATTACTCACAAACCAAGTAAACTAAGCCTATGATCCCGATCTCTGTGATCCCTCTCCGACACCACTGTAAGATCTGATCAACGGTCACAGATTAACCATAAGGAGGGAAAAGGTTCACAAGCAGTTAATTAAGTAATGACAGTTCAAATACAGGACATAATCTAATTGGAAACAGTAGACATATGACCTGCAACAGGTGAAAAAGTCTTTCTGGCTACGGATTAATTGTTGGAAGCTAGTATCAAATATGTTATAGCAGGGCACGTAGAGAAATTCAACGTGATCAGGCAGAATCAACATGGTTTTGTGAAAGGAAAATCATGTTTCACCAATTTATTAGCGTTTTTGAAGAAATAACGTGCTGTGGATAAAGGGGAGCCGGTGGATGTACTGTACTTAGATTACCAGAAGGCATTTGATAATGTGCCACATCAAAGGTTATTGTGGAATATAAAAGTCCATGGTATAGGGGGTGACATATTGGCATGGATAGAAGATAGGCTAGCTAACAGGAAACAGAGAGTAGGCATGAATTGGTAATTGTCTGGTTGGCAAGATGTAACGAGTGGTTGCCACAGGGATCAGTGCTGCGACCTCAACCTTTTACAATTTATATAAATGACTTGCATGAAGGGTCCAAAGGTATGGGTGCTAAATTTGCTGATGACACAAAGATAGGTCGGAAAGTACGCTGTGCAGAGGACATAAGGTGGCTAAAAAGGGATGTAGATAGGTTAAGTGAGAGGGAAAAGATATGACAAATGGGGTATAATAGGGGGAAATGTGAAATTGCCCATATTGGCAGGAAGAATTAAAAAAAATAAACACAATATCTGAATGGTGAGAGACTGCAAAGCTCTGGGATGCAAAGGGATCTGGGTGTCCTAGTTCATGAATCACAAATGTTAGCATGAAGGTTCAGCAAGTGTTTAGGAAAGCTAATAGAACTGCTTATTGGGAGAGCAGTTGAATGCAAAGGTAGAAAGGCTATGTTTCAGTTGTACAGGCATTGATGAAACTGCATCTGAAGTATTGTGTACAGTACTGGCCACCTTATTTAAGGAAGGATGTAAATGCGTTGGACGCAGTTCAGAGAAGGATTTCTAGACTAATGCCTGGAATGGGTGTGCTGTCTTATGAGGAAAGGCTGCAGAGGCTAGGCGTACATCAGCTGGAGTTTAGAAGTGTAAAAGGCGACATATAAGATCCTAAGGGCGGGGGGTGGGGGGGAGGGGGGAAGAACAAGTGAGGGCGACAGAGAGAGAAACAGAAAAAGATAGAGAGTGAGGGAAAGAGAGCGGTCACATCAGCTCATCTGCTGCTGAAACCCTCATCCATGCCTTTGTTACATCGAGGCTTGAATATTCTAACACACTCTTGGCTGGTCTCGCACATTCTACTCACTGTAACCTTGTGGTAATTTGAAACTCTGCTGTCATCTTCTAATTTACACTAAATTCTGTTCACCGAACATCCTTGTGCTCACTGACCTACATTGGCTCTTGGTCCAGTCACACCTCAAATTTAATATTCTCACTCATATGATCAAATCCCTCCATGGCATCACCCCTCTGATTATCCTAATCCCCTGCCCATTTCCAATATTCCTGAAGCTTGTTTATCTTAAAGTGTTTTGTTAATTCCCTTTTTAAAGTGAGTTTATTTCCCTCTGTTTCTCTCCCTGACCACATATTTCATCTGTCCAGCTCCCCTGGTGCTGTGGAAGTTTGGATCCATAAAATGGTGTGAGCTGCACAGCCGGTCACATCCAGCACATTGTACAGGACACCCAGGCTGGCCGGGGTGCTAGCGTGGGTGCAACGTGTGTGTGTCTGTAGCGTGAGGAGGGGTCATAATATGGTGTAAATCAGCCATTCCAGCAGCTTTGTTGTACGTCTTTGAAACTTGTTCTGTGCATGTTCATTGACCGCCTGTGTTAGTCACTCTCAGCTGAACATACATTCAGCAGCACGAGGAACCCCCTCTAGTGTTATTTAAAAGGACCTGGCATCCAAATGACAGGAAAGGGACTTTTGACTGACTTCTGCTATTGTACATTTAGTGGAGGTGCTGTGGATGGTTTTCTGGAGGTTTTGTTGTGAGCTGCTGCAGATATTCAGGGAGGACAGAGGATTTGGTGACCCAAATGTGGACGATATTCAGGGAGACTGCAGTTACAGTGTCTCTGGGTCAGTAACATGACCAACAAATGGAGCAGAGGCTGCCGAGAGGGGAAGCAATGTGATAATGATCAGATCTGTTTTTGTGATGTTGATTGGAGGATAAATATTGACCAGGACAGCGGGAATAATTCCCCTGCTCTGCTTCTACAAAGAGCGATGGGATATTTAACATCCATCTGAGAGGACAGATGTGGCCTTGGTTTAACGTTTCATTCGAAAGACGGCACATCTAACAGTGCGACACTCCCTCAGTACTGCATTGCAGTGTCAGCCTTGATTCTTGTCATCATGTCCTGCAGTGACCCTTGATCCTAGAAACTTGTGACTGAAAGGTGAGAGTGCTACAAACTGAGCCACGGCTGACATTGGTCCTTTAATCCCAAGTGTTTCTAATTTGGTAACACTGCTGTTATGTGGTACTTTATCAAACGCATGTTGAAAGGATAGGGGTATTGAGAAAATGCAGGCAGGAGCAATCATAGAAACACAGAATAGCATTGCATTGGATGAGGCCATTTGGTCCATTTATTCTGTGCTGGCCCTTTTGAAAAGCTTCCAGTTCGTCCCACACCCTGGCTCTTTCCCAGATCCTTCCTTTTATTCTCCTTAAGATATTTATGCATTTCCCTTTTGGAATCTACTGTTGAATCTGTTTCCTTCAGCCTATCAAACAATACATTGCAAATCCCAAACACCCATTGTCTAAAAAAAATCCGCGTGTCACCTCTGCTTCTTTTTTCCAATCACCATAAATCTGTGTCCTCTGGTTAAAGGCCCCTCACACATTGGAAACGGTTTCACTTTATTTAATTTATCTAAATCCTTCATAATGTTAAACATCTCTATCAGATCTTCTTTTAAATTTCCCTGCTCTGAGGTAAACAATCCCAGCTACATAACTGTAATCTCTCATCCCTGGAAAAGTTCCAGTAAAACTCTTCTGTCTCCTCTCCAAACGTTTCCTGTCCTTCCTAAAGTGTGGTTCCCATATTGGACACAATACTCCAGGTGGAGCCGGACTCGTCTTTTCTATAGGTGTAACATAACATCCTGACTATTCTACCCTGTGTCTGTATTAATAAAGCCTAGGAATCTATTTGCTTCGTTAACTGTTTGTTAACCTGTCCAACTAACATCAAAGATTGTACACAAACACCCCATGTCTCTCTGTTATTCTCACCACCTTTAAAGTTGTGTCATTTACCTTGTATTATCTCTCCGCATTCATCCACATGCAGCTCACCATCACCTTCTCAAGGGCAATTTAGGGATGGGCAATAAATGCTGGCCCAGCCAGCGACACCCACAATCCATGAATAAATGATATCAACAAAATCTTCCCACAAAGTATCACCTTACATATCTGCCATGCCAATTAAATATTAGGAAGAATGAAGCCACTGTTTTCAAACCCCACATCAAACATTTCCTAGCAACAGACTCCATCCCTCTACTTGCCAACTCTTTGAGACTAAACCAAACTGTTCACAAAGTGATGTCATAGTTGACCCTACAATGAGCTTCCTGCTAAATATTCACACTATCACTAAAACAGCCTATATCCACCTCCGTATTTTCAGCCAGCTTTGCCCGTCTCTCAGCTCTTCTGCTGATAAAACACCCCCCCCCCCTTGCCTGTGTTACCTGTAGACATGACTATTCCAACACACTCCTGGCTGTTCTCCCACATCCTACCCTCCATAAATTTGAGGTGATCCAAAACACTGCTGCCTAACTCACACCAAGTCCTATTCACCCATCACCCTCTGTACTCACTGACCTACATTGGATCCTGGCCAGAAACTCCTCAATTGTAAAACGCTCAGATTTCTTTTCAAATCCCTAAACAGAGTGAGATGCTAGGCCCTTTCAGAGGGCAGTTGCGAGTCAATGACATTGCTGTGAGTCTGGAGTCACATGTAGGCTAGACCAGGAAAGGACGGCAGATTTCATTCTCCAAAGGACATTAGTGAATCAGATGGTGTTTAATTTAAAAAATCGCTAATAGTTTCATGGCGCCATGACTGAGACTAGCTTTCTATTCCAGATTTTAACACACTCGTGGCTTGTCTCACACATTCTACTCTGTAAACTTGAGGTCATCCAAACTCTGCTGCTCTTGTGTTAACCCGCACCAAGTCCCGTTCCCAATCACTGACGTACATCAGCTTCCAGTCAGGCCATGTCTTGATTTTGAAATTCTCAACCGTGTTTCCAACTCTCTCCATTTTCTCACCCCTCCTTATCTCTGTAATCTCTACCAGCCCCACAACCCTCCAAGATATTTGCACTCCTCTAATCCTGGGCTCTTGTGTATGCTTGATTTTCATCATTGCACCACTGCCAGCCAGGTCTTCAGCTGCCGAGGCCCAAAGCTCTGGAATTCCCTCCCGACACCACTTTTTTTATTATTGTGTGAGATGTGGGCTTCGCTGGCAAGGCCAGCATTTGTTCCCATCGCTAATCGCCCTGACAATTGAGTGACTTGTTTGGACATTTCACAAGGCAGTTCAGAGTCAACCACATTGCTGTGGGTCTGGAGTCAGATGTAGGCCAGATCAGGTAAGGACAGCAGATTTTCTTCCCTAGAGGACATTAGTAAATCCGATCGGTTTTTACACCAGTCAATGATAGATTCGTGACACCATTACTGAGAATAGCTTTCATTTCCAGATTTTTATTAATCAGTTGAAATTATTAATTGATTGAATTTTAATTCCCACCAGCTGCCATAGTGGGATTTGAACCGAGGGCATCAGCCTGCACCTCTGGGATTCTAGTTCAGTGACATCATCACTATACCACTGTCACTGATTCTATGCCTCACTTTCCTCCCTTAAACCACTACTTAAGACATTCTGCTTTGACCAAGAAATGTAAGTTGCTGTTGTTGAGCTTTGCTAGACATGATTTGTCATTACCATATCCCTGCTGCCGTTCATTCATTTTCCGGTGTTTTTTTTCAAGCAACGAATGCTTTTGTCCTGGGCTGTGAACTCCAGAAATTTCCCACCAGCGACGTTAGACTGACTGGTCAGTAATTACACGGTTTACCGCATCTCTCCTTTTTTAAAACAGTGTGTAACATTTAGAACACTCCTGTCTCTGGCACCAGTTTCATACCCAAGGAGGGTTGGAAGATTCTGGCCAGTTCCTTCCCTCAGCACCCCCCACACATCCAATTCAGACATGTTCTACTTTATTAGAATTAGAATTAGAACATTACAGCGCAGTACAGGCCCTTGAGCCCTCGATGTTGCGCCGACCTGTGAAACCATCTGACCTACACGATTCCATTTTCATCCATATGTCTATCCAATGACCACTTAAATGCCCTTAAGGTTGGCGAGTCTACTACTGCTGCAGGCAGGGCAGGGCATAAATTGGTGGATTGAAAGGGGTTAACTGAACTTGTTTGTTCAGTTACTGTTACTAATGTCAGTCACCATGGATCCCACATTTGTCACTGGAGGGTTTCCAGCTTCTATTAATACAGGACCGCTGTCAATGTGTTATTCCCAGCAGCTTCCCGGCACTTTCAGGATCAGCAGTTCGAGAGAGAGAGAGAGGGTAGATCAGAATCTGAGAACATTAGATTGGAATGTTATGACAATGGGTCAGAATCTGAGAACAGTAGATTGGAATGTTACTACAATGGGAAGCAGGAGTTTCTCCTCTTGGTTTGGCCTAGTTACTGCACATTATTTTTGGCTAACATTAGATGATCGGATCTATTATGCACTGAAGATGATTCAAACGATTTATTATCCCATCCTCGCTATTGTTGGTGTCCCTGGTAAGTCTCTTTATTCAACGTTTAGGACTATAAATCATATTTCACTGATTTAATGTTCTTGTCATGTAAATCTAGGGAAGTCCAAAGACATTGCATTCAGTCACTGTCACAAACTCCATTCCCTATCCACCATCTGCATTCCCCTCACTGACCAATGTCTGAGGCTGAAATAGACTGTTTGCGACCTCTGGCATCCAGTTAACTCTGAGCTGAGTTCATCTCCATATTCTCTCCATCACCCACCCTGCCTACAACCACCTCTGTAATATCACCCGTCTCCACCTCTGCCTCAGCCCATCTGCTGAATAAATACTCATCTATGCCTTTCTTAAATCCACACTTGACTATTCCAATTCTATCCTTGACACCCTCCCAGTTATAAACCTCCATAAACCACAGCCCTTCCAGAACTCTGCTGCCTGTATCCAAACTCACAGCAAATCCCGATCACCCATCACCCCTGTGCTCACTGAACTACGTTTCTTCCTGGTCTGGCAGCACCTTAATTTTTATATTCTCATTCTTGTTGTTAAATCACTCCATGGCCTCACCCCTCCAATTAATCCCATTCCCCTCTCCAGTCTCATATTTTTGTAATCTTATGCCTTTGAGGCTTTTTTCCAATTCCCTTTTGAAAGTGATTTGCTTTCCCCTCCCTGTCTCCTCCGGCTGTGATTGTTACTCTATGGCACCACTGGTGCCAATACTACAGAAACCTGGATCTGTAAAATGATGTGAATGGAACAGGCGACCACTTCTAGTATGGCCAGCACAGTGCCCCATGCTGTGCAGGGATGTAGCCTGTGTATACTGTGCATTTGCTGTTAGTCTGAGGAGGGGTTTGAAGTGACGTCAATGTCCCATTCCAGCAGCTTTGATGTCCGCCTTTGAAACTTGGTCTGTGCATGGCCACTGACCGCCTGTGTTACTCACTCACAGCTGAAGATACATTCAGAAGCATGAATAAACCCTTCTAGTGTTTTTTAAAAGGACCAGGCATCCTGGTCCAGAATATTGAGGGGTATATGACATTCAAGAAGAATAGGAAGCTAAGTAAAGGTGGAGGGGTAGCACTGTTAATCAAGGATGGTATTGGTGCAGTAGTTCGAGATCAACTTGGTACAGGAGATCAGGGTGTCGAATCGGTATGGGTGGAGATGAGGATTAGCAGGGGAAAGAAGTGCCCAGTGGGAGTGGTCTACAGGTCTCCTAACAGTAATCGCAATATAAAACATATTATACAAGAAGAAATATCGTTTGCTTATGATAGAGGTCCGGCAATAATCATGGATGATTTTAATCTACATATAAACTGGAAAAATCATATTTGGAATAATAGCCTGGATGAGGAGTGCATAGAATGTTTTAGGGATAGTTTCTTAGAGCCCCACGTTCCAGACACAATCAGAGAGCAGGTTAAATTAGTTTTGATATAGTGTAATGTGACAGGATTAATTAATGACCTCAGAGTAAAAGCACCTCTAGGTAGCAGCGACCACACTGTGACTGAATTTTACATCCAGTTTGAAAGTGAGAAGAGTGGGTCTAAGACTAGTATTTTAAACTTGAATAAGGGAAAGTATTTGGGCATGAAAACTGAGCTAGCTGAAGTGAACTGGGTTACTAGGCTTGGAGGTAGATAATTAGAGAAGCAGTGGCAGAAATTTATGGGGATATTTCAAAATACTCCAGAATAAGTATATTCCTACTATAAGGGGAAGGAGCCACCGTCTGCGGTTATCTAACGAAGTTAAGGAAAACATGACACTGAAGTTAAAGGCATATCATTGTGCAGAAATGAGTGGCAGTTCTAATGATTGGTCAGAATATAAAGAACAGCAGACAATGACTAAAGGGTTAATCAGGAGAAAGACATTAGAGCATGAGATGAAGCTAGCGAGAAATGTAAAAATGGATAGCAAGAGTTTCTACAGGTATTTAAAAAGGACAAGAATAAGTAAAGAGAGTGTTCCTCCTCTGGAAAGTGAGAATGCAAAGTTAGTAGTAGATAATAAGGAAACGGTGGATGCAATGAACAAATATTTTGCTTCGGTCTTCACTATAGAGGATGCACGAAACATGCCAGTAATATCTGTAAATCAGGAGGTGGAAGGAAGAGAGGACCTTGGTGAAAATACAATCACCAGGGAATCTTTACTGAGCAAACTTATGGAGTTGCGGGCTGACAAGTCCCCGTGTCCTGATGGACTTCATCCTAGGGTCATAAAAGATGTGGCTAATGAGGTAGTAGATGTGTGGGTGCTATTTTTTCAAAATTCGCTAGACTCTGGAAAGATTCCATCTGACTGGAAAGTAGCAAATATAACCCCTCTATTCAAGAAGAGGGGGAGGCAGAAAACAGGCAACCATATGTTAGTTAGCTTGACATCTGTTATGGGGAAGGTGTTAGAATCGATCATTAAGGAGGCTTTCGCTGGGCACTTAAGAAAAACTCAAGGTAATCGCGAATAGACAGCATGGTTTTGTGAAAGGGAAATCATCCTGAACTAATTTATTGAAGTTCTTTGAAGGAGTAACATGCAATATAGATAAAGGGGAGCCCTTTGACCGACTGCGCTTGGATTTCCAGAAGGCATTAGACTAGATGTCACATAAAAGGTGATTGTGCAAAGTAGGAGCTCATGTGTAGGGGGTAACATATTAGCTTGGATCGAAGATTAGCCAGTTGCAGCAAACAGAGGGTCTGCATAAATGGGTCATTTTCAGATTAGCAGGATGTGACAAGTGGAGTCCATCAGGGGTCTGTGCTGGGGCCTCAACTTTTTACAATTTATATTAATGACTTAGATGAGGGAAGCGATGGCATGGTAGCTAAATTTGCAGGTGGCACAAAGATAGATAGGAAAGTATGTTGTGAAGAGGACATAAGGAGGTTGTAGTCCGATAAAGATAGGTTGCATGAGTGGGAAAAAAATCTCACAGATGGAGTATAATGTGAGAAAATGTGAAGTTGTTCACTTTGGTAGGACGCTGCAAAATTCCGAGGTGCTGAGGGATCTAGGTGTTCTAATGCATGAGTCACAAACAGTTAGTAGGTAGGTACAGCAAGTAATAAAGAAGGCGAATGGAATGCTATCCTTCATTACAAGAGGAATTGAAAATAAAAGTCAGTATGTGATGCTTCAGTTATACAGGGCATTGGTGAGACCATATCTCGAATACTGTCTGTAGTTTTGGTCTCCTTATTTAATGGAGGATGTGAATAC
The DNA here is from genome assembly GCF_036365525.1 of Heterodontus francisci. NCBI lineage: Eukaryota > Metazoa > Chordata > Chondrichthyes > Heterodontiformes > Heterodontidae > Heterodontus > Heterodontus francisci. The sequence continues at coordinate 301,860 of NW_027141631.1, read as the reverse complement.
TTTAGAGGCGGTTCAGAGGTAGTTTACTAGAGTGATAATAGGAATGAGCGGGTTGTCTTATGAGGAAAGGTTGGACAGACAGGCTTGTTTTCACTGGAGTTTAGAAGAGTGAGGGCAGACTTGATTGAGGTTTACAAGAATCTGAAAGGTCTTGACAAGGTGGATGTGGAAAGGATGTTTCCTCTTGTGGGTGAGTCGAGAACTTGGGGGCACTGTTTTGAAATTATGGGTCGCCCCTTCAGGACAGAGATGAGGAGAACATTTTTCTCTCAGAGGTTTGTGTGACTTTGGAACTCTCTGCCACAGAAGGTGGTGGAGATGGGGGTCATGAAATATTTTAAAAGTGGAGGGAGAAAGATTCTTGTTAGTCAAGAGAATGAAAGGTTATCAGGGTAAGATGGGAGTTAGAATTCAAAACACAACCAGATCAGCCATGTTATTATTGAATTTCAGAGCAGGCTCGAGGGGCCGAATGGCCTACTTCTGCTCCTCATTCGTATGTGTACGTTTGCACTCAACTTACAGGTGAGGGGCTTTTGACTTATTTCTGCTATTGTAAAGTTAGTGGAGGTGCTGTGGATGGTTTTCTGGAGGTTGTGTTGTGAGCTGCAGCAGATATTCAGGGACGACAGAGGATTTGTTGACCCAACTCTGGTCAAGGTATGGGGACTGCAGTTACAGTGTCTCTGGGTCTGAAACATGACCAACAGATGGAGCAGAGGCTGCAGAGAGGGGAAGCTCAGTAAAGAGGGAGGAGGAGGGGGCTCTGCCCTCCCCACCCTGGGTTTTCCAAGGGCAAAAAGAGCAGTGGTCCCAATACCGAACATAGAACATAGAACATAGAACAGTACAGCACAGTACAGGCCCTTCAGCCCACAATGTTGTGCCGAACCTTTAACCTACTCTAAGATCAAACTAACTACCTACCCCTCATTCTACTATCATCCATGTACCTATCCAAGAGTCGCTTAAATGCCCCTAACGTATCTGCTTCAACTACCACCGCTGGCAGCACATTCCACGCACCCACCACTCTCTGTGTAAAGAACCTACCTCTGACATCTCCCTGAAACCTTCCTCCAATCATCTTAAGATTATGCCCCCTGGTGATAGCCCTTTCCACCCTGGGAAAAAGTCTCTGACTATCCACTCGATCTATGCCTCTCATCATCTCTATCAAGTCACCTCTCATCTTTCCTCGCTCCAATGAGAAAGCCATAGCTCCCTCAATCTTTCTACGTAGGACATGCCCTCCAGTCCAGGCAGCATCCTTGTAAATCTCCTCTGCACACTCTCTAAAGCTTCCACATCCTTCCTATAAGGAGGCGACCAGAACTGAACACAATATTCCAAGTGTGGTTGAACCTTCCAGAGCTGCAGCATAACCTCGCGGCTCTTGAACGCAATCCCCCTGTTAATGAAAGCCAACACACCATGCGCCTTCTTAACAACCCTATCAACTTGGGTGGCAACTTTGAGCGATCTATGGACATGGACCCCAAGATCCCACTGTTCCTCCACACTACCAAGAATCCTGTCTTTAAGCCTGTATTCCGCATTCAAATTCGACCTTCCAAAATGAATCACTTCACACTTTTCCAGTTTGAACTCCATCTGCCACTTCGGAGACCAGCTGAGGAACACCACTGTATACTGCCATCGAGTCTGAACAACAACTTTTCACCACTTCTCTCTGTTTACTCTTCATTAGCCAATGTTATATCCACACTGGAGTAGTAACCAGAGACCCAAGGTATTCCTCTGGGGACATGGGTTCGAATCGCACCACAGCAGAAGGTGGAATTTGAAAGTAATAAAAAAAAATCTGGAATTAAAACTAGTCTCAAGATGGCCATGAAACCATTGTCGATTGTTGTAAAAACCCATCTGATTCACTAATGTCCTTTAGGGAAGGAAATCTGATGTCCTTACCTGGTCTGGCCTATATGTGACTCCAGACCCACAGCAATGTGGTTACCTCTAACATGCCCTCTGAAATGGTCTAGCAAGCCACTCAGTTGTAACTAACCGCTACAAAGTCTATAAAAAGGAATGAAACTGGACGGACCACCCGGCATCGACCGAGGCACCGGAAACGACAACGGCACACCCAGCCCTGTCGACCCTGCAAAGTCCTCCTTACTAACATCAGGGGGCTTGTACCAAAGTTGGGAGAGCTGCCCACAGACTAGTCAAGCAAAAGCCTGACATAGTCGTACTCACGGAATCATACCTTACAGACAATGTCCCGGGTACGTCCTGTCCCACCGGCAGGACAGACGCAGCAGAGGTGGTGGCACAGTGGTATACAGTAGGGAGGGAGTTGCCCTGAGAGTCCTCAACATCGACTCCGGACCTCATGAAATCTCCTGGGATCAGGTCAAATATGGGCAAGGTAACCTCCTACTGATTACCACCTACCGCTCTCCCTCAGCTGATGACTCAGTACTCCCCCATGTTGAACAGCACTTGGAGGGAGCACTGAGGGTGGCAAGGGCACAAAATGTACTCTGAGTGGGGGAATTCAATGTCCATCACCATGAGTGGCTCGGTAGCACCACCACTGACCGAGCTGGCCGAGTCCTAAAGGACATGGCTGCTAGACTGGGTCTGCGGCAGGTGGGAGGGGAACCAACACGAGGGAACAACATACTCGATCTCGTCCTCGCCAATCTGCCTGCCACAGATGCATCTGTCCATGACAGTATTGGTAGGAGTGACCACTGCACAGTCCTTGTGGAGACGAAGTCCCGCCTTCACATTGAGGATACCGTCCATCGTGTTGTGTGGCACTATCACCATGCTGAATGGGAGAGATTTCGAACGGATCTAGCAATGCAAAACTAGGCATCCATGAGGCGCTGTGGGCCATCAGCAGCAACAAAATTGTACTCAACCACAATATGTAACCTCATGGCCCGGCATATCCCCCACTCTACCATTACCATCAAGCCAGGAGACCAACCCTGGTTCAATGAAGAGTGCAGGAAGTCATGCCAGGAGCAGCACCAAGCATATCTCAAAATGAAGTGTCAAGCTAGTGAAGCTACAACCCAGGACTACTTGCATTCCAAACTGGGTAAGCAGCATGCGATAGACAGAGCTAAGCGATCCAATAACCAGCGGATCAGATCTAAACTCTGCAGTCCTACCACATCCAGCCATGAATGGTGGTGGACAATTATACAACTAACTGGAGGAGGTGCCTCCACAAATATCCCCATCCTCAATGATGAGAGAGCCCAGAACATCAGTGCGAAAGTTAAGGCTGAACATTTGCAACAATCTTCAGCCAGAAGTGCCGAGCTGAAGATCCATCTCGGCCTCCTCCTGAAGTCCCCAGCATCACAGATACCAAACTTCAGCCAATTCGATTCACCCACGTGATAACAAGAAACGACTGAAGGCACTGGATACTGTAAAAGCTGTGGGGCCTGACAACATTCCGGCAATAGTATTGAAGACCTGTGCTCCAGAATTTGCAGCACCCCTAGCCAAGCTGTTCCAGTACAGCTACAACACTGGCATCTACCCTGCAATGTGGAATATTGCCCAGGTATGTCCTATACACAAAAAGCAGAACAAATCCAACCCGGCCAATTACCGCCCCATTAGCCTCCTCTCAATCATCAGTAAAGTGATGGAATGTGTCATCAACAGTCCCATCAAGCGGCACTTGCTTAGCAACAACCTGCTCACTGACGCTCAGTTTGGGTTCTGCCAGGACCACTCAGCACCTGACCTTATTACAGACTTGGTTCAAACATGGACAAAAGAGCTGAACACAAGAGGTGAGGGGAGAGTGACTGCCCTTGACATCAAGACAGCATTTGACCGAGTATGGCATCAAGAAGCCCGAGCAAAACTTAGGTCAATGGGAATCAGGGGGAAAACCCTCCGCTGGCTGGAGTCACACCTAGCGCAAAGGAAGATGGTTGTGGTTGTTGGAGGTCAATCATCTGAGCTCCAGGACATCACTGCAGGAGTTCCTCAGGATAGTGTCCTATGCCCAACCATCTTCAGCTGCTTCATCAATGACCTTCAATCATAAGGTCAGAAGTCGGGATGTTTGCTGATGATTGCACAATGTTCAGCACCATTCCTGACTCCTCAGATACTGAAGCAGTCCGTGCAGAAATGCAGCAAGACCTGAACAACATCTAGGCTCGGGCTGATAAGTGGCAAGTAACATTCGTGCCACACAAGTGCCAGGCAATGACCATCTCCAACAAGAGAGAATCTAACCATCTCCCCTTGATATTCAATGGCATTACCATCGCTGAATGCCCCAGTATCAACATCCTAGGGCCTACCATTGACCAGAAACTGAACTGGAGTAGCCAGTAGCAGAGAGTAGGAGGGGCGTGGAACGCCCTGCCTGCAACAGTAGTAGACTCGCCAACGTTAAGGGCATTTAAGTGGTCATTGGATAGACATATGGATGAAAATGGAATAGTGTAGGTCAGATGGTTTCACAGGTCGGCGCAACATCGAGGGCCGAAGGGCCTGTACTGCGCTGTGATGTTCTAATGTTCTAATATAAATACCGTGGCTACAAGAGCAGGTCAGAGGCTAGGAATCCTGAGGCGAGTAATTCACCTCCTGACTCCCCAAAGCCTGTCCACAATCTACAAGGCACAAGTCAGGAGTGTGATGGAATACTCTCCACTTGTCTGGATGGGTGAAGCTCCAACAACACTCAAGAAGCTTAACACCATCCAGGACAAAGCAGCCCGCTTGATTGGCACCCCATCTACAAACATTCACTCCCTCCACCACTGACGCACAGTGGCAGCAATGTGTACCATCTACAAGATGCATTGCAGCAATGCACCAAGGCTCCTTAGACAGCACCTTCCAAACCCGCGACCTCTACGAACTAGAAGGACAAGGGCAGCAAATACATGGAAACACCACCACCTGCAAGTTCCCCTCCAAGTCGCACATCATGCTGACTTGGAACTATATCGCCATTCCTTCACTCTCACTGGGTCAAAATCCGAACAGCACTGTTGGTTTGCCTACCCCACATGGTCTGCAGCGGTTCAAGAAGGCAGCTTACCACCACCTTCTCAAGGACAATTAGGGATGGGTAATAAATGCTGGCCTGGCCAGCGACGCCCACATCCCGTGAATGAATTTTTAAAAAAAACTCTGTCATTGCCCCTTTAATCCATCGGGTTCAGTTTCGTTAAGCTGTCTATTGAATGACACTTGATCAAACACAGTTGAAAGTCCATATAAATATAACTTCAATCACACCACCCTCATCAAACCTCTCCATTGTTTCATCAAAGACCTCCATAAAGTTTACCTCACCATCACCTATCTCCACTTCTCCACTGTTGTTAAATTATCAGACTACTTATCCGACATCCAGTACTGGATGAGCAGAAATTTCCTCCAATTAAATATTTGGAAGACTGAAGCCATTGTTTTGACTCCCCACTCCAACTCTGTTCCCTTGCTATTGATTCCATCCCTCTCCCTGGTAACAGTCTGAGATTCAAACAGTCTGTTTGCAACCTTGGTGTCACATTTGACCACAACATGAGATTTAACCTCATTTTCAGGATATCATTACAACCGTCTATTTCCACCTCGGGAACATCGCCAACTTCATCCCTGTCTCAGTCCATCTGCTGCTGAAACTGCACAGCGCCCCATACCGGGCAGGGCTCTCGTACAGTCAGCACAGTGCCCCATGCTGGACAAGATTCTAGTGTGGTCAGAACTGTAACCCATGCTGGGCAGGAGTCAAGTGTGGTCAACACAGTGCCCAATGCTGGGAAGGGATCGAATGTGGTCAGCACAGTGCCCCATGCAGGACAGCGCACTAGTGTGATCAGCACAGTGCCCCATGCTGGGCAGGGCTCTAGTGTGGTTAGCATCGTGTCGCATGCTGGGAAGAGATCTAATGTGGTCAGCACCGTGCCCCATGCTGGACAAGACCCTAGTGTGATCAGCACTGTAACGCATTCAGGGCAGCGCTATATTGTGGTCTGCACAGTGCAACATGCTGGGCAGGATTCAGGTGTGGTCAGCACAGTGCCCCATGCTGGACGAACTCGAGAGTGGTCAGCACAGTGCCCCATGCTGGACGGACTCGAGAGTGGTCAGCACTGTGCCCCATGCTGGGAAGGGATCTAATGTGGTCAGCAAAGTGCCGCATGCTGGGAAGGGATCTAATGTGGTCAGAACAGTGCACCATGCTGGGCAGGGTTCTAGTGTGGTCAGCACAGTGCTCCATGATCGGCAGGACTCCAGTGTGGTCAGCACAGTGCCCCATGCTGGAAAGACGCTAGTGTGGTCTGCACAGTGCCCCATGCTGGAAAGACTCTCGTGTGGTCAGCACAGAGCCCCATGCTGGGCAGGGTTCTAGTGTGGTCAGCACAGTGCCCCATGCTTTACAGTGCTCTAGAGTGGTCAGCACGGTGCCCCATGCTGGAAAGACGCTAGTGTGGTTAGCACAGTGCCCCATGCTGGAAAGATTCTATTGTGGTCAGCACAGTGCCCCATACTGGACAGGGATCTAGTGTGGTCAGCATAGTGCCCCATGCTGGAAATATTTTATTGTGGTCAGCACAGTGCCCCATATTGGACAGGGATCTAGTGTGGTCAGCACAATGCCCATGCTGGGTAGGGCTCGGGTGTGATCAGCACAGGGCGCCAGTGTGCCTATGAGAGTCCCCCATGCTGTGCAGCGCTCTGGTATGGTCAGCACAGTGCCCCATGTTGGACACGGATCTAGTGTGGTCAGCACAGTGCCCCATGTTGGACACGGATCTAGTGTGGTCAGCACAGTGCCCCATGTTAGACAGTGATCTCGTGTGGTCAGCACAGTGCCCCATATTGGACAGGCATCTTGTATGTTCAGCACAGTGCCCCATGTTGGATAGGGATGTAGTGTGGTCTGCACAGTGCCCCATTTCGGACAGGGATTTGAGTGGTCAGCACAGTGCCCCATGCTGGACGGACTCGAGAGTGGTCAGCACTGTGCCCCATGCTGGGAAGGGATCTAATGTGGTCAGCAAAGTGCCGCATGCTGGGAAGGGATCTAATGTGGTCAGAACAGTGCACCATGCTGGGCAGGGTTCTAGTGTGGTCAGCACAGTGCTCCATGATCGGCAGGACTCCAGTGTGGTCAGCACAGTGCCCCATGCTGGAAAGACGCTAGTGTGGTCTGCACAGTGCCCCATGCGGAAAGACTCTCGTGTGGTCAGCACAGAGCCCCATGCTGGGCAGGGTTCTAGTGTGGTCAGCACAGTGCCCCATGCTTTACAGTGCTCTAGAGTGGTCAGCACGGTGCCCCATGCTGGAAAGACGCTAGTGTGGTTAGCACAGTGCCCCATGCTGGAAAGATTCTATTGTGGTCAGCACAGTGCCCCATACTGGACAGGGATCTAGTGTGGTCAGCATAGTGCCCCATGCTGGAAATATTTTATTGTGGTCAGCACAGTGCCCCATATTGGACAGGGATCTAGTGTGGTCAGCACAATGCCCATGCTGGGTAGGGCTCGGGTGTGATCAGCACAGGGCGCCAGTGTGCCTATGAGAGTCCCCCATGCTGTGCAGCGCTCTGGTATGGTCAGCACAGTGCCCCATGTTGGACACGGATCTAGTGTGGTCAGCACAGTGCCCCATGTTAGACAGTGATCTCGTGTGGTCAGCACAGTGCCCCATATTGGACAGGCATCTTGTATGTTCAGCACAGTGCCCCATGTTGGATAGGGATGTAGTGTGGTCTGCACAGTGCCCCATTTCGGACAGGGATTTGAGTGGTCAGCACAGTGCCCCATGTTGGACAGGGATCTAGTGCGGTCAGCACACTGCCCCATGTTGGACAGGGATCTAGTATGGTCAGCACAGTGCCCCATATTGGACTGGGGTCTAGCGTGGTCAGCACAGTGCCCCATGTTGGACAGGGATCCAGTGTGTTCAGCACAGTGCCCCATATTTGACAGGGATCTATTGAGTTCAGCACAGTGCCCCATGCTGGGCAGAAGTCTAGTGGGGTGATCACAATGCCCCATGCTGGGTAGGGCTCGAGTGTGATCAGCACAATGCCCCATTTGAACAGTGCGCAAGTGTGCCCATGGCAGTCCCCCATGATGTGCAGGGCTCTAGCATGGTCAGCACAGAGCCCCATGTTGGACAGGAATCTGGTGTGGTCAGCACAGTGCCCCATGCTGGGCAGGGCTCTGGTGTGGTCAGTACAGTGCCCCATGCTGGACAGGGATCTAGTGAGGTCAGCACAATGCGCCATGCTCGACAGGGATCTAGTGTGGTCAGCACAATGCCCCATGTTGGACAGGGATCTAGTATGGTCAGCACAGTGCCCCATGCTGGACAGGGATCTAGTGTGGTCAGCACAATTCCCCATGCTGGACAGGGATCTAGTGTGTTCAGCACAATGCCCCATGTTGGACAGGGATCGAGTGTGTTCAGCACAATGCCCCATTTCGGACAGGGATCTAGTGTGTTCAGCACAATGCCCCATGCTGGACAGAGAGATAGCGTGGTCAGCACAGTGCCCCATATCGGACAGGGATCTAGTGTGTTCAGCACAATACCCCATGTTGGACAGGGATCTAGTGTATTCAGCACAGTACCCCATGTTGGACAGGGATCTAGTGTGTTCAGCACAATGCCCCATGTTGGAAAGGGATCTAGTGTGTTCAGCACTATGCCCCATGATGGACAGGGATCTAGTGGGTTCAGCACAATGCCCCATGTTGGACAGGGATCCAGTGTGTTCAGCACAATGCCCCATGTTGGACAGGGAACCAGTTTGTTCAGCACAATGCCCCATGTTGGACAGGAATCTAGTATGTTCAGCACAATGCCCCATGTTGGACAGGGATCCAGTGTTTTCAGCACAATGCCCCATGTTGGACAGGGATCTAGTGTGTTCAGCACAATGCCCCAAGTTGGACAGGGATCTAGTGTGATCAGCACAGTGCCACATGCTGGACAGGACTGTGGTGTGATCAGCACAATGCCCCTTGCAGGACAGGACTGTAGTATGATCAGCACATTGCCAATTGCTGGACAGGACTGTAGTGTGATCAGCACAGTGCCACTTGCTGGAAAGGGCTCTAGTGTGATCAGCACAATGCCCCTTGCTGGACAGGACTGTAGTGTGATCAGCACATTGCCCCATGCTGGACAGGACTGTAGTGTCATCAGCACATTGCGCCATGCTGGACAGGACTGTAGTGTGATCAGCACCGTGCCTCATGCAGGACAGGACTGTACTGTTTTCGGAACAGTACCCCATGCTGGACAGGACTGTAGTGTGATCAGCACAGTGCCTCATGCTGGACAGGACTGTAGTGTGATCAGCACCGTGCCTCATACTGTACAGGACTGTAGTGTGATCAGCACAGAGCCCCATGCTGGACAGGACGGTAGCGTGATGAGCACAGTGCCCCATGCTGGACAGGACTGTAGTGTGATCAGCACAGAGCCCCATGCTGGACAGGACTGTAGTGTGATGAGCACAGTGCCCCATGCTGGACAGGGCTCTAGTGTGATGAGCACAGTGCCCCATGCTGGACAGGGCTCTAGTGTGATCAGCACAGTGCCCCATGCTGGACGGGACTGCAGTGTGATCAGCACATTGCCCCATGCTGGACAGGACTGTAGTGTGATCAGCACATTGCCCCATGCTGGACAGGACTGTAGTGTGATCAGCACATTGCCCCATGCTGGACAGGACTGTAGTGTGATCAGCACAGTGCCTCATGCTGGACAGGACTGTAGTGTGATCAGCACAGTGCCCCATGCTGGACAGGACTGTAGTGTGATCAGCACAGTGCCCCATGATGGACAGGACTGTATTGTGATCAGCACAGTGCCTCATGCTGGACAGGTCTGTAGTGTGATCAGCACAGTGCCCCATGCTGGACAGGGCTCCTGTGTGGTCAGCACAGTGCCCCATGCTGTACAGGACTGTCGTGTAATCAGCACAGTGCCTCATGCTGGACAGGACTGTACTGCTTTCAGAACAGTGCCCCATGCTGGACAGGACTGTAGTGTCATCAGCACAGTGCCTCATGCTGGACAGGACTGTAGTGTCATCAGCACAGTGCCTCATGCTGGACAGGACTGTAGTGTGATCAGCACCGTTGCCTGTGCTGGACAGGGCTCTAGTGTGATCAGCAAAGTGCCTCATGCTGGACAGGACTGTAGTGTGATCAGCACAGTGCCTCATGCTGGACAGGACTGTCGTGTGATCAGCACCCTGCCCCATGCTGGACAGGACTGTAGTGTGATCAGCACAGTGCCTCATGCTGGGCTGGACTGTAGTGTGAAGAGCACATTGCCTCATGCTGGACAGGGCTGTAGTGTGATCAGCACAGTGCCCCATGCTGGACAGGACTGCAGTGTGATCAGCACAGTGCCCCATGCTGGACAGGACTGTAGTGTGATCAGCACAGTGCCTCATGCTGGACAGGACTGTAGTGTGATCAGCACAGTGACCCATGCTGGACAGGTCTCCTGTGTGGTCAGCACAGTGCCTCATGCTGCACAGGACTGTAGTGTGTTCAGCACAGTGCCCCATGCTGGACAGGGCTCCAGTGTGGTCAGCACAGTGCCCCATGCTGTCCAGGACTGTAGTGTGATCAGCACAGTGCCCCATGCTGGACAGGACTGTAGTGTCATCAGCACAGTGCCTCATGCTGGGCAGGACTGTCGGGTGATCAGAACAGTGCCTCATGCTGGACAGGACTGTAGTGTGATCAGCCCTGTGCCTCATGCTGGACTGGACTGTAGCGTGATCAGCACATTGCCCCATGCTGGACAGGACTGTAGTGTGATCAGCACAGTGCCTCATGCTGGACAGGACTGTCGTGTGATCAGCACCGTGCCCCATGCTGGACAGGGCTCTAGTGTGATGAGCAAAGTGCCCCATGCTGGACAGGACTGTAGTGTGATGAGCACAGTGCCCCATGCTGGACAGGACTGTAGTGTGATCAGCACAGTGCCTCATGCTGGACTGGACTGTAGTGTGAAGAGCACATTGCCTCATGCTGGACAGGGCTGTAGTGTGATCAGCACAGTGCCCCATGCTGGACAGGACTGTAGTGTGATCAGCACAGTGCCCCATGCTGGACAGGACTGTAGTGTGATCAGCACAGTGCCTCATGCTGGACAGGACTGTAGTGTGATCAGCACAGTGCCCCATGCTGGACAGGTCTCCTGTGTGGTCAGCACAGTGCCTCATGCTGTACAGGACTGTAGTGTGCTCAGCACAGTACCCCATGCTGGACAGGGCTCCAGTGTGGTCAGCACAGTGCCCCATGCTGTCCAGGACTGTAGTGTGATCAGCACAGTGCCCCATGCTGGACAGGACTGTAGTGTCATCAGCACAGTGCCTCATGCTGGGCAGGACTGTCGGGTGATCAGAACAGTGCCTCATGCTGGACAGGACTGTTGTGTGATCAGCACAGTGCCTCATGCTGGATAGGGCTCTAGTGTGGTTAGTACAGTGCCCTATGTTGGACAGGACTGTAGTGTGATCAGCACAGTGCCTCATGCTGGACAGGACTGTAGTGTGATCAGCACAGTGCCTCAGGCTGGACAGGACTGTAGTATGCTCAGCACATTGCCTCATGCTGGACAGGAGTGCAGTGTGATCAGCACAGTGCCCTATGTTGGACAGGACTGTAGTGTGATCAGCACAGTGCCTCATGCTGGACAAGACTGCTGTGTGATCAGCACAGTGCCCCATGCTGGACAGGGGTCGAGTGTGGTCAGCTCAGTGCCCCATATTGGACAGGGATCTTGTACGTTCAGCACAGTGCCCCATGTTGAATAGAGATCTAGTGTGGTCAGCACAGTGCCACATGTCGGACAGGGATTTGTGTGGTCAGCACAGAGCCCCATGCTGGACAGGCAGCTAGTGTGGTCAGCACAGGGCCCCATGCTGGATAGGGTTCTAGTGTGTTCAGCACAGTGCCCCATATTGGACAGGGACCTAGTGTGTTCAGCACAATGCCCCAGGTTGGACAGGGATCTAGTGTGTTCAGCACAATGCCCCATGTTGGACAGGGATCTAGTGTGTTCAGCACAATGCACCATGTTGGAAAGGGATCCAGTGTGTTCAGCGCTATGCCCCATTTTGGACAGGGCGCTCGAGTGGTCAGCACAGTGCCCCATGCTGGACAGGACTGTAGCGTGATCAGCACAGTTCCCCATGCTGTGCAGGACTGTCGTGTGATCAGAACAGTGCCCCATGCAGTGCAGGACTGTCGTGTGATCAGAACAGTGCACCATGTTGGAAAGGGATCTGGTCTGTTCAGCACTATGCCCCATTTTGGACAGGGCGCTCGAGTGGTCAGAACAGTACCCCATGCTGTACAGGACTGTAGTGTGATCAGCACATTGCTTCATGCTGGACCGGACTGTAGTGTGATCATAACAGTGCCCCATGCTGCACAGGGCTCTAGTGTGGTCAGCACAGTGCCTCATGCCGGACAGGACTGTCGTGTGATCAGCACAGTGCCTCATGCCGGACAGGACTGTAGTGTGATCAGCACTGTGCCTCATGCTGGACAGTCGTCTAGAGTGGTCGGCAGAGTGCCCAATGCAGGGCAGGACTGTAGTGTGATCAGCACAGTGCCTCATGCTGGACAGGACTCTGGTGTGGTCAGCACATTTTCCATGTTGTACATGACTGTAGTGTGATCAGCACAGTGCCCCTGCTGGGCATGTCGCTAGTGTGGTCAGCACAGTGCTCCATTTTGGGCAGGTCACTCCTGTGATCAGCACATTGCCCCATGCTAGGTAGGGCTCCAGTGTGGTCAGCACAGTGCCCCATGCTTTACAGTGCTCTAGAGAGGTCAGCACAGCGCCCCATGCTGGGAAGGGATCAAATGTTGTCAGCACAGTGCCCCATGCTTTACAGTGCTCTCGAGTGGTCAACACAGCGCCCCATGCTATGAAGGGATCAAATCTGGTCAGCACCGTGCCCCATGTTGGAAAGACGCTCGTGTGGCCAGCACAGTGCCCCATGCTGGAAAGATTCTAGTGTGGTCAGCACAGAGCACCATGCTGGGCAGGGTTATAGTGTGGTCAGCACAGTGCCCTATGCTGGTCAGGGTTCTAGTGTGTACAGCACAGAGCCCCATTCAGGTCAGGGTTCTAGTGTGCACAGCACAGAGCCCCATGCTGGGCAGGGTTCCAGTGTGATCAGCACAGTGACCCATGCTGGGCAGGGTTCTAGTCTGGTCAGCATAGTGCCCCATGCTTTACAGTGCTCTACAGTGGTCAGCACAGTGCCCCATGCTGGAAAGACGCTAGTGTGGTCAGCACAGTGCCTCATGCTGGAAGGATTCTAGTGTGGTCAGCACAGTGCCCCATGCTGGGCAGGGTTCTAGTGTGGTCAGCACAGTGCCCCATGCTGGGCAGGGTTCTAGTGTGGTCAGCACAGTGCCTCATGCTGGACAGGACTGTAGTGTGATCAGCACTGTGCCTCATCCTGGACAGGACTCGAGAGTGGTCAGCACAGTGCCCCATGCTCGGCAGGACTGTAGTGTGATCAGCACAGTGCCTCAAGCTGGACAGGACTCTAGTGTGGTCAGCACAGTGCTCCATGTTGCGCAGGTCACTAGTGTGATCAGCACATTGCCCCATGCTAGGTAGGGCTCCAGTGTGGTCAGCACTTGCCTCCTCGTGCTGGGCAGGACTCCAGTTGGTCAGCACAGTGCCCCATGCTTTACAGTGCGCCAGAGAGGTCAGCACAGCGCCCCATGCTGGGAAGGGATCAAATGTGGTCAGCACCGTGCCCCATGCTGGAAAGACGCTAGTGTGGTCAGCACAGTGCCCCATGCTGGAAAGACGCTAGTGTGGTCAGCACAGTGCCCCATGCTGGAAAGATTCTAGTGTGGTCAGCACAGAGCCCCATGCTGGTCAGGGTTATCGTGTGGTCAGCACAGTGCCCCGTATTGGACAGAGATCTAGTGTGTTCAGCACAATGCCCCAGGTTGGACATGGGTTCTAGTGTGCTCAGCACAATGCCCCATGCTGGACTGGGCACTAGCGTGATCTGCACAGTGCCCCATGCTGGGCTGGTCGTTAGTGAGGTCAGCACAGTGCCCTATGCTAAACAGGACTGTCGTGTGATCAGCACAGTGCCCCATGCTGGACAGGACTGGAGTGACATCAGCACAGTGCCCTATGCTGGACAGGGCTCGAGTGTTGTCAGCACAGTGCCCCATGCTGGACAGGGATCTAGTGCGGTCAGCACAGTGCCCCATTCTGGACAGGTCTTTAGTGTGGTCAGCACAGTGCCCCATGCTAGCCAGGGCTCTAGTGTGGTTAGCAATGTGCCCGATGCTGGACAGGACTGTCGTGTGATCAGCACAGTGCCCCATGCTGTACAGGGCTCTAGTGTGGTCAGCACAGTGCCCCATGCTGGACAGGATTGTCGTGTGATCAGCACAGTGCCTCATGCTGCACAGGGCTCTCGTGTGGTCAGCACAGTGCCCCATGCTGTACAGGACTGTAGTGTGATCAGCACAGTGCCCCATGCTGTACAGGGTTCTAGTGTGGTCAGCACAGTGCCCCATGCTGGACAGGATTGTAGTGTGATCAGCACAGTGCCTCATGCTGCACAGGGATCTAGTGTGGTCAGCACAGTGCCCCATGCTGGACAGGACTGTCGTGTGATCAGCACAGTGACCCATTCAGGGCAGGACTCTAGTTTGGCCAGCACATTGCCCCATGCTTGGCAGGGCTCTAGTGTGGTCAGCACAGTGCCCCATGATGGACAGGACTGTCGTGTGATCAGCACAGTGACCCATTCAGGGCAGGACTCTAGTTTGGCCAGCACATTGCCCCATGCTGGGCTGGGCGTTAGTGAGGTCAGCACAGTGCCCCATGCTGGGCTGGGCGTTAGTGAGGTCAGCACAGTGCCCCATGCTGGGCTGTGTTCTAGTGTGGTCAGCATGGTGCCCGATGCTGGGTAGGGTTCGTGTGTGGTCAGCACGGTGCTCCATGCTGGGCAGGGTTCTAGTGTGGTCAGCTCCGTTCCCATTTGCTGGGTAGGGTTCTCGTGTGGTCAGCATGGTGCCCTATGCTGGGTAGTGTTCCAGTGTTGTCAGCATGGTGCCCCATGCTGGGCAGGGTTCTAGTGTGGTCAGCACTGTGCCCGATGTTGGGCACGTCTGTAGTGTGGTCAGCATAGTTACCCATGTTGGACAGGGCTCTAGTGTGGCCATGGCATTCCTCCATTTTGGGCAGGGCTCTAATATGGTCAGCACTGTGACCCATGACGGGCAGGGCTTTGGTGTGGTTAACACTGTGCCTCATGCTGGACAGGGCTCTAGTGTGGTCATTACATGTCCCATGTTGTGCCAGTCTCTCGCCCAGGCTAATTGACCATGTGCTGTTAGTGTGAGGAGGGGTTTGAATTGACATCAATCAACTCTTCCGACATCTTTGCCAGACGTCTTTGTAGCTTCGTCTGTGCACGTCTACTGACCGCCTGTGTTAGTCACGCTCAGCTGAACATACATTTAGCAGCACGAGAGTTATGTAAAAGGACCAGGCATTCAACTTACAGGTGTGGGTGTTTTGACTTACTTCTGCTATTGTAAAGTTAGTGGAGGTGCTGTGGATGGCTTTCTGGAGGTTATGTTGTGAGTTGCTACAGACATTCAGGGTTGACAGAGGATTATGTGACCCAACTCTGCATGAGATATGGGGACTGTAATTAGTGCCTCTGGAGATGTGTTTCTCTGGGAATTCCTGGACGTAGGTAGATCTTATAATCCATGTTGAGGAGGGAGACCGGACGCCCGTTCTTAAACAAGCAGAGATCACCCCTTTTCAGCAACAGGATGACAACCGCCCTGTGCCACGAGAGGGGCACCCCCGAGTCGCCAGGCTTTCGCCCAGGAACTGCACGTTATTGTCCTCAGGACGTATCCCAATGCCCCGAGGAACTCCACGGTGGCCCCGTCCAGCCCCGGCGATTTGCCCATTCAGTGCTGGTGGAGGGCACCGTACAATTGTGCCAATGTGAGCGGAGTCTCCAATCCTTTGGCGCCCTCCAGTCTGATCTTTGGCAGGTCCTCCTACAAAACTCTACACGTGTCCTCGCTGGACGGGTCTGGAGAGAGCAATGCACTGTTATAGGTTCGGACCAATATTCCCATTCCCTCCGGATCCATCGTCTGCCAGCTGCTCGAAGAGCTGCTTATGCACCCTCTGCCAATTTTCCATTGAGTAGAAGAAGGGTGAGGCGCGGTTCGAATCTTCCAGGATCTGGATCCGCGACCTCACGTACACGCCTCGTGAGCTGCAGGTCCCTCAGCGCGCCCTCTTCTCTTTGTACACCTGCCACAGGATGGGGTCTCTGATGGCCTGACCGAGATGGGACTCCAAGTCAAGCACCTCCCTCTCTAGAAGCTCGATCTCGGCTTCCCGCCTCTTGGTCGACACCTTCGTGTTCTCCTGACAGAAGACACGGATGTGAGTCTTGACCACATCCCACCATAGCCTCAAGTAGAGGAAGCCTCCCTGCTTCCTTCTCCAGTCAGCCCAGAATCGACGGAATGAGTCACGGAATCACTCGTCCACCAGCAGCCATTTGTTAAAAGTGCCATTACAGGGAACCGTCCCGTGTGCGGAGTGGAGTGAATTCCTCCCACATCAGGTGGTGGTCCGAGCACGGAACCAGCCACTTGGAGGCCACCGAGATGCAGGAGGCGTATGCCTGTAAAATGTAGAGGCGGTCAATTCCGGTACCCTTCTTCTGAGTCCTCCAGACGAAAGCACTGGAGTTGGGATGGAGATTCCACCAGGCGTCCACTAATTTGAGGTAGTTGATCCATCAAGTCACCCTGCTACTCCAGGAGCCAGGTGGCTTCATCTCCCGGAACGGTGTGGGTTTCCTGCATAAAACCCATCACAAATCTCCCTTCCCTGAGGACTGTGAGATTGTGAAAACGGCTGAGAGACACCCTGCTGCTGTTGATGTTGAGGCTGGCTATGGATATCTTCATGTCAGAAATACCACCATCCTGTCACCAATACCTTACTGTGAGGAGAGAGTGGAACTGCTTATCGCCTTGCACTCCCCCAGCAACCCGGAGAGGAACACATTGAACAGGCATCGCACGACCTTTTTCATGTCTGCACATTTGCAACCCTCCTTGAGGGCAAGACGGACAGACCTGATGATCAGCGCCAGCGACACACACTGGTCAAGGGGCGGCTGAACATCCCTGCAAGCAGCAAGGAAGTCCCGGAGTTCTACAATGGGGATGAGAGGAGCCTCGGTAGGAGGCAGGAGGGAGTCCACCGCCTCACTGGCAATGGATTCAAGGTCGTCCTCCGTGCCCCTCACCGAGACTCCATCCTCCTCCGGGCCGTCACCGCCAGTGGCCGACACACCCACCACACAATGTGGTGTGGACATCCCGGCCACGCCAGCGAGTCTCACCTCCCTCATGATCACATCCCCAGGATCGGTGGTGGAGGAGTCATTCCTATATTGCTCTGGGGAAACTGGGAATATGAGTGCCTGTGGTTGAGGACACCCTCTCCCCCTCGGTGCCCGGGCTTGTGATCAGCCTCGGGGGAGGCAGTTGTTTCTTGACTCTGGAAATCCAGCCGGAGCGGGACCCGAGGTAGAGAGAGGAGGCCATCTCCCACCCTGCCAGCGCCACAGTACCAGCAGACAGAGCACTGTTAACATTATTCAAATCAACCTCCGGGTCGGATCCATCCTGGATGGCAGCAACAGGCGCCGAGAGCGTTGACCCTCACAGATCTCAGCCCCACCCAGGACACCGGACCAAGTGGGAGATGGAATGTTTTCTCCTGGTGGATCCACAGGCTCCCCCATCAGGGGTGGGGCCCTTCACCACTCCCCCGCCCCACCTCGGGTGTTGCGAATGGTACAGAGGCTTCTGTCCCCACTCCATTTTATGGGATAGAAAGCTGTGACTTAGGGCTCGAGCCCCAATGGTGCTGGTAGTGCGGGGAGTCAGAGGACCCGCCAGGAGACTGACCCTGTTCCTCTCGGCAATCTGCAGTGGAGGGATGCCTCCTCCTCTTATTCATGGAGAGGTGAGGAGGTTCAGAGACCTCAGTCTCACGAGACATCTATGTTTATCCCTCCACACCCTCAACAGTGTAGAGGGAGATTTACTCTCGATCTGACCCTCAGGTCCGTCCAGGGGGACTTTATTCGCCAGGACCCCTTTATTTAAATTTTGAATTAAGTTTATTAAAAACAGATAAATAAACCAAAAACTCAAATTAAAATGCCATTCTCGGCATTAAAGATGCATCCCAGCCCCTGCGGTACCCACCGATGGTGGAAGGCCTCAAGTGTGCCAGATTCTGAATAGATCCCTGTTAAAGACAGGAACTTCAGTCCATGTCATCCACACCCATAGCGGCAGGAGGTGGAAAGAGGGTTTTCAAGGTTTTTACCTACAGGAACAATCAAAGTACCAGAGCTCACATTTCCTCTGTCCCTGAGTGTCATTACTCATTATCCCCCCCTGGAGGAACACCTCTCTCTCTCTCTCTCTCACTCCCTCTCTCACTCTCTCTCTCTCTCTCTCTCTCTCTCTCTCTCTGTCTCTCTCTGTCTCTCTTGCTTTCTTTCTCTCTGTCTCCTTCCCAGCAGAAAGCAATTGCTATTTAACACTCCAACATCCACGTTATCAAAACTTTTGTCCTCCCCACTCACATCAATTTAAAATATAACTATACACACATGTTAAACAACCAACTACATTCAGACAGCATGCAGGACCAGATGTAACTGACCGTAATAGACACTGGCTGAGACAGACAAAGAAATCAAACAGGAAACGTCAAATACAAAAACAGACCCACTTACTCAAACACAAGCTTTTCCTCCTGTTCTCCTCAGACATTGTTTAAGCCTTACTGTGGCTCCGAAAGATTTCCTTTCCTTTTATATCTCAGCGACAGACAGGGTGTATAGCAAGAAGCTTTTCCCCAGAGTGGGGGATTCAATTGCAACGGGACACGAGTTCAAAGTGAAAGATGAAAACTTTAGGGGGGATATGCGTGGAAAGTTCTTTACGCAGAGGGTGGTGGGTGACTGGAACGCATTGCTGGTGGAGGTGGTAGACGCGTGCACGATAGCGTCTTTTACGATGTATCTAGACAGATACATGAATGGGCAGGAAGTAAAGAGATACAGACCATTAGAAAATAGGCGACAGGTTTAGATAGAGGATTTGGATCGGCGTAGGCGTGGAGGGCCGAAGGGCCTGTTCCTGTGCTGTAATTTTCTTTGTTCTTTGTTCTTTGTTAACCTCACACGTGACTTGGTGGGATTGAGAGTAACAGACTGTTCCATTCGGTGTTGTCACCACATTAACGGGACAGCCTGCCAAGGAGGTTACCTTAACGGGACAGATTTGTAAACGTTCTCCCTCTCCAACATTGTCCCCCTCCGAGGCCTCCTGCTCCGTTTTAGTGCCACCTGTGTGATACTCTGCTTTTTGTGACGGCTCCTACACACGCCTGGGAGCTGCTTTCCCTCTGGGTTTGCAATCACTGAATGTTAGACCTGTACTGTGCATGCTCTGTCTTCAGTTGGGGTCACTCCTGTAACTCCCTCAGGACACCTCTAGAATCCTCTAACTTCTGGGTCAACTGGACATTATCCTGTGTGACAGTAACAATATGTTTCTCTGCAAACTCTAACTGCTGCTGAACTGCACAAGCTTGTCCTGCATTAAGTGTCTGTTGTTGTATAGTGACAGTAAAGTACACTAGCTTATTGTGTAACTCATGTAGCTGTGTCTGTTGCTGCTGCTGGGTCTGTTCACTTTGAGCTACCATTTCTCTCACCTGTGACTCGATCACTTCCTCATCGCACTGTGCACGATGCTGCACATGGAGTCAGATTTAAAGCCTTTTCACCCTTCTGATGTTTAGCCAAGACGTGTGCCTGGATAAACTTCACTATATTTTAAAAGGAACGTGTGCATGCTTCCATAGACAGTCTCCTAACAGGGATTGGATATTGTCCATATTACACTTAGTGCTTAACTCTTCCTCATATGTTTCCCAGAGACCCTTCTTCCCATTGTCTTTTTGTGACATAATGTGTATTTAAAGAGACCTCACTGGGTCAGTATAATCGTCTGCCCCTCAAAAGAGTTTATCCCTGCAAGAGTTTTCACTGGTCAAACGAATATTGATATGTTTGCGAAACTTTGCTACAACACCCTCGGTTTGCATAGTAGTCAAAGTCCCGGGTTTCAGCACCACTTGTAAGATCTGGGGTTTGATTTAATGTAATTGTCAGACTTAGGTCAATTACAATGACAGTCTATGTTGGGAGATCAGATCTAAAAGGGACTTGCAGCTCAGACTAGCTATAAAACTACATGTGTACGAGGCTGCTTTCACAAGCTTCACAGACTGAATGAAGTTCTGCACAATAAGCAGAACATGGTAATACTGAGCAAAGGGAAGTGGTCAGCAGTTGTGTTCTCAATGGAACACCCGGTCCTCAACCTCCGGTTATCTGTGGAACCTTGTCTCTTCATTGGAGTCTATCTTCTGTCTTCTTCTTGATGATGATGTGCGCTTTTGGGGTCTTACAAGCTCTTAATTTATACACATTTCCCAACTTGGTTCTGTTCCATATTAGGGGTAAAAGGCCATTTCTGTTCATTTGATTGGTCAGTCATTAACTAACTACCCTTCCATGATAGTACTTTGAGCCTGGTTTAAGTCAATGTCATTGTCGTTCAGTGGGGAGTGGCGGGGGTGGGGGGTGGGGGGTGGGGGGGGGTGGTGGTGGGGGTGGGAAGGGACCTCCAGGTTCCAGCTGCCTTAACTCTACGAATTCCATTACAAAAGATCATATCTTGACCCGGTGCCACCCTGCTGTGCCTATTCAACCACAGTGACCACTTAATGGCATTGAATTGTACATATCTCATTCCACAGCTTCCTGGCCACACGGGCATTGTTTACAGTTTTATACCAGTTAAAAAGCTAACAGTCTCCCTGGGATAATCCACAGTCTAACGACTTTAAAATAAAGGGTCTCAACAGGTCTGGACTTGTCCAGATATTTAGCTAACATCATGCGTTGTGGTTATGTTACATACAGAATACTATTTTAACCGTTATACTGAAGGAAATGACAACTAAGTTCTAACAGTCCTATCATAAAATAAACTCAATCCTACAGTTTTGTCCCAACAAGAACGCAGATATCTAGCTTTGTGTTTGGAAACAGCAGCCACTACTGCCCACTGTTGACTGATTGTGCGAGAAGCTGTTGGGTTTTAGCTAAACACAGGGCATTTCTTTTATTCGCTCATTCATGGGATGTGAGTGTCGCTGGCTATGCCAGCATTTATTGCCCATCCCTAATTGCCCTTGAGAAGGTGGTGCTGAGCTGTCTTCTTGAAGACCTGTAGTCCATACCCGGGGATGGTGATGGCAGTGTCTGGGGCACTGTCTGTAATGTATGATTCGGTGAGTATGACTATGTTTTCTGCTGCTTGACTAGCCTGTGGGACAGCTCTCCCAACGTTGGCACAAGCCCCCAGATGTTAGTATGGAGGACTTTACAGGGTCGACAGGGCTGGGTTTGTCTTTGTTGTTTCTGGTGCCAAGGTCGATGCTGGGTGGTCTGTCTGGTTTCATTGCTTTTCTTAGATTTTGTAGCCGTTTCGTACAACTGAGCAGCTTACTAGGCCATTTCAGAACCAACCACATTGCTGTGAGTCTGGAGTCACATGTCGGCCAGACCAGGTTAGGATGCCAAATTTCCTTCCCTAATGGACATTAGTGAACCAGATGTGTTTTTACAACAATTGACAATGAACACCATGAGAATAGATATTTTAATTCTAGAGTTTTATTCAAGATTAATGATGTCAGAGTATGTCTTGTTTTGAAATGTAAATAAACCAGAAATTCTCTTAGCAACAGTTTGCAAGACGTCCGGAATGTAAGGGATTTGGATTGTTTAATTATCCTGTGGTTTAAAATGTGTATGTGACCAGGAAGAAAAGCAGCTATTGTTTGTGCTGAGAACAATCCTGAGGCATCTGTAACATCCACAAGTGGTGATGAAAATACTGAAGGCAATGTAAACACATGCTCACCATCAAGGCAGTCTCTCATATCATCATCTGAACAAAGAATTAGACATTTCATTGGACAATTGTAGCTTACGGTGGATTTTGATAGGACAGTGTGATCTTGTCAGTGAAACATTCAGCCCACCTTGATATGAAAGGTGCAAAATCATTGGAAATAGTGATTCAATGATAAGGTCGAGGAGATTGGTCAGCGACAGAACGATTAGCAGGGAGGGAAATTCTCACTGGGTTATCATGTATGCATGACTCTTTGCAACATGTTTGTGACTAATGGGTGTATTGTTCACCGGTACATTGTGAATGGGTATTTTGTATAATTGTAAACTAGTAGTATTCCTACTGAATCTAATAGAGTCATTGGTGTTTAATTTGAGCTTTGAGTGCTGTCTCATTATTTCTTGTAATACTCATGATTGAACTATAGAGTAACCAATCAAAAAGATGACGATTTATAAACAACAATTGTTTCGAAATGTGGACATGAGGCTTCATATTATCATTCCCAGGAATGTCGACCCAAAGACCTGTGTCCAGAGTTACGACCGAGACTAGTTAACGACCCTTATGAAAATCTCTGGAATACCATTCCTGCATCTTTGTTGTCCATCCATAATTATGCTTGACACTGATTGGCTTTCTAGACTATTTCAGAGGACAGTTAAAAGTGAACCACATTGAGTTACATGGCGACCAGAACAGATAAGGATGGTAGATCACCTTCCCTAAAGGACATTAGTGAACCAGATAGATTGTTATAAAAATCGATGATACTTTCATGGCAACATTATTAAGTCCAACTTTCAATTCCAAATTTGTATTTATCAATTGAATATATTAAATCATTGAATTTTTAATTCCGCCAGCTGCTATGGTGGGATTTGAACCCAGGGCATTAGCCTGAGCCTCTGGATTACTAGTTCAATGACATTACCACTATCCCACTGTCACTGCCTCTCTGCATCACATTCCTCCCTTAAGACACGACATAAAACCTTCCTCTTTGACCAAGCTGTTGGTCATCTGACCTCATATCTCCTGTTGTGGCTCTGTGTCATACTTTGCTTCATAATGCTCCTGTGGAGCTCTTGCGATGTTTTATTGCATAAAAGGCACGATATAAATATATGTTGTTGTTGTTGGCATTTACTAGACATGACTTGTCTTACCATATCCTTGCTGCTGGCCATTTGTTGTCCATGTTTTTTTTTCTTTTCTCAAGCAGCAAATACTTTTGTCCTGGGATGTGAACTCTAGAATTTTCCCCATCAGTGACAGTAAATACAGTGTTTACTCCACCTCTCCTTTTTTTAATCAGAGTGCAACATTGGCAACCCTCCAGTCCTCTGCCACGACTCCCATATCCAAGGTGTATTGGAAGATTCTGGCCTGTGCATCTGCTATTCTCATCTTTCCCTCCCTCAGCAATCCTCATACATCCCATTCAGACTGGGCAAATGTTATCGTTTATTGTGGTACAAAAGGTGTCCAAATGAAAAGGGTTAACTGAACCTGTTTGTTCAGTAACTGCAATTAATGTCTGTCTCCATGGACCCTAACTGTGTCACTGGAGGGTTTTCCTTTTCTATTAATAAGGGACTCTTTCAATGTGTTATCACATAGCATCAAAGGGAAAATCACGCTCAGCACTGACAGGGATCAGTGGCTCCAGAGAGAGGGAAGGGATAGATAAGAATCTGAGAACAATAGATTTGAATGTTACAATAATGGACAGGAGTTTATCCTCGGATCTTTACTATCTTTCTACATATTGGGATTGGTACTCATTAGACGATCGGATCCTGTATGCACTTGTGATATTTCAATATATTTACTATCCCATCCTGGCTATTGTTGGTGTCCCTGGTAGGTCTCTCTATACAGCTATTATTTCTACAAACCATGTTTAATTGCATTACTGCTCCTGTAATTTACTCTGCCCTTCTTGCTGCTGCTACTGTTGCTGGTGAATCTCTACCTCCAGCTATTAGCTGTCAATCCATTGCTAATTGTATTGCAGTTCTTGTAAGTTCATCACTCATCTTCGGTCCTGTCTGTGATCCTTGTAAGTCTCTATTTCCCGCTAGGAGATCTGCAAACCCTGTTTCACTGAAATACTGCAAATATTGGGAAGACTGAAGCCAGTGTCATTGGTCTTCATCACAAATTCCATCCCCTATCTGTGAAACATATACCCCACCCTGCCCGATATCTGAGGCTGAACCAGACTGTTCACAACCTCTGTATTCTATGTATACCTGAGCTGACTCCATATTCCCTACATCACCAATCCTGCCTATTACTACCTCTGTAATATCATCCATCTCCACCTCTGCCTCAGCCCTTCTGCTGCATAAACCCTCATCTGTGCCTTTATTCACTTGATTTTTCCAATTCTATCCTGGTCCCCCTGCAGGTTATAAACTTCTATAAACCACAGCCCATCCAGAAATCTGCTGCCTGTATTCTAACTCACACCAAATCCCGATCACCCATCACCCCTGTGCTCACTGATCTACATTGGCTCCCGGTCTGATAGCACCTTAATTTAATAATCTCATTCTTGTGTTTGAATCCCTCCATGGCCTCGCCCCTCCAATTAGCCCCATTCCCCTGCCCATTCCCATATTCCAGCATTTCTTCCACCATCAAGTCTATTTCCATGTTCCCTTTCAAAGTGAATTTCCTTCCCTCACCATCTCACTTTGGTGACGAGTTTCAGCTCTTACAGCAGCATTGTTGCCCACACTGTGGAAGCCTGGATCCAGAAAAGGGTCTGAACTGAGCTCCCAGCCACTTCTGGTGTGGCCTGCACACTGTCCCATGCTGTGCAGTACTCTAGCCCGGGTGTACATTGTGTGCACTAGTAGCATGAGGAGTTGTGGAATGTCATGTCAAACTGCTATTAAGGCAGCTTTGATGCACGTCTTTGAAACGTGATCTGTGCATGTCCACTGACCGCCTGTGTTAGTCACTCTCAGCTGAACATACATTCAGCAGCACGGGGAACTCCCTCTAGTGTTATTTAAAAGGACCAGACATCCAACTTACAGGTGAGGGGCTTTTGACTTACTTCTGCTTTTGTAAAGTTGGAGGAGGTGCTGTGGATGGTTTTCTGGCGGTTGTGTTGTGAGCTGCTGCAGACATTCAGGGAGGACAGAGGATTTGGTGTCGCAACTCTGGACGAGGTATGGGGACTGTAGTTACAGTGTCTCTGGGTCTGTAACATGACCAACAAATGGAGCAGAGGCTGCAGAGAGGGGAAGCTCTGTAACGATGGAGGAGGAGGGGACTTTGCTCTACCCACCCCGGGTTTTCCAAGAGCAATTCTCCTACCTACATCTAACCCAGGAGTAGTGTGTGAGGTGACTCTGATTCAATACGGATGTGGTCACAGAGCTGTGTCACCTCCTGTCACATAACCTGGAGCCTCACACCAGGGTGAGGACGGAGCTGTCAGTGGCGTTAAGGTCACAGTTTCATTGAACGTCTATGTATCTGGATCTTTCCAGGCAGGAGCAGGAGACATATCCAACATTCAGTCATAGACAGTGATAGAGTCTAAGTCACTTACCACACAGAAGGAGTCCATTCGTCCCATCGAGACCATGCTGGTTCTCTGTGGATCAATCAAGTCAGTCTTACTCCCCCGCCCAATTCCCGTAGCCCTGCAAGTCCACTTCCTTCAATCACCCATCCAGTTTCCTTTTGAAATTGGAAGGAAGGATCAAATTGGAAGGAAGTAAAGCTGGTAACAGGAGGTTGAAAAGTAGAAGGTGACATTCGAAGGGAGGCGAAACAAAGGTGATCTTCAACTAGAATGCAGAATGTCAATAAGGCACGGTTATGGGCAATGTACCTGAATGCGCGCAGTATTTGGAACAGGGTAGATGATTTAAAGGCCCAAAGAGAGGTACATGGGAATGATCTAATAGTCATAACGGAAACGTAGCTACAGAGTGACCAAGACTGAGAACGAATATGCAGGCATATTCGACCTTTTGGAAGGACAGGCAACAAGGGAAACGACGTAATGTTGCGCTGATAATAAGGGATGGGATCAGTACATTAGTAAGGGAGGATCTCAGGTCTGCAGAACAAAATATGGAATCTGTTTGGTTGGAGTGAAGAAACAGAAAGGGCAGAAAACATTGGTAGGAGAGCTATTTATAGGCCACCAAACAGTAGTGTTAGTGTGGGGCACAGCATTAATGCAGATGGGAGAATCATATAGCATGGGTAATGCAATAATCAGGGGTGCGTTAGATCTTCATATAGACTGGGTAGCCTAATGAGAACAAATTTCATGGATAGCGAATTTCTGGAGTGTGTTACGGATGGTTTTCTAGAGGAGTATGTTCAGGAACCGACTAGAAAACAGGCTATTTTAGATCTAGTACTATGTAATGTGACAGGGCTAATTATTAATTCTATTGTAAAATTACCTTTAGGGATGAATTACCATAATGTGATAGAATTTTACATTATGCTTGAAAGTACGTTCGTTCAATCTTAAGCCAGGGTGTTAAATTTGCACAAAGGAAATTATGAAGATATGAGGAGCAAATTGCCCGAGGTGGATTGGAAAACTACATTGAAAGGTTTGATCGTACATAGGCAATCGATAGTCTTTAAATAAATATTATATAGTTTACAGCACCGATACATTGCTTGCAGGCACATAAACCCCAAAAGTAAAGGCAGTCAACTGTGGACAACAAAGGAAGTTAAGGATTGTATAAGATTAAAACTGCGGTTAGCACCGCAGCTTCACAGCTCCAGCAACCCGGGTTCAGTCCTGGATATTGCCTATGTGGAGTTTGCAAGTTCTACCTGTGACCGCGTGGGTTTCAGCGGGGTGCTTCAGTTTCCTCCCACAGCCAAAGACTTGCAGGTTGATAGGTAAATTGGCCATTGTAAATTGCTCCTAGTATAGGTAGGTGGTAGAAGAATGGTGGGAATGTGGTGGGGAATATGGGATTAATGTCGGATTGGTATAAATAGGTGGTTGTTGTTCGCCACAGACTCGGTGGGCTGAAGGGCCTTTTCCAGTGCTGTATCTCTCTATGACTCTATAAAAGGCCGATAAAGTTGCCATAAATCGGAGTAAACCTGAGAATTGGGAGGACTTTAGAATACATCAAAGGAGGAAGAAGAAACTGATAAAGAAAGGGAGAATAGAATATGAAAGTTTGTTGGAAAAAATATGGAAATGAACTGTAAAAGCTTCCACAGGTACATAAAAAGAAAACGTTTGGCGAAGACAAATGTGGGTCCATCACAGGCAGTGTCAGTAGAATTTATAATGGGGAACAGAGAAATGGCAGAGAAGCTAAATGATTATTTTGTGTCAGTGGAATATATAAGAAATCTCCCAGATTGAGAGATTCAAGGGATTGTAGGAATGAAAAATTGAAGGAAATTAAAGGCATAATACTATGGATGCTGGAAATCTGAAATAACAACAAGAAATGCTGAAAACACTCAGCAGGTCTGATAGCATCTGTGTAGAGAGAAGCAGAGATAACGTGACCCTTCTTCAGAACTGCAATGAATTGAAGGAAATTAGTATTACTTAGAAGAAATTGAAGAAATTAATTGGGCTGAAGGTTGGTATGTCCCCAGGACCTGATATTCTACTTGCCAGAGTGTTGACGAGATAGCTGTGGAAATGCATTGCTGATCATCTTCAAAGAATCTGCAGATTCCGGAGCGGTTCCTGCAGCTTGGAAGGTCGCAAATGTCACCCACTATTTAAGAGGGAGGGAGAGAGAAAACAGGGAATTCCAAAGCTGTCAGCCTTTCATTAATCGTTGGGAACCTGCGAGAATCATTTCGAAAGGATGTGATAAATGGACTTGGATAACAATGATCTGATTGGGCATAGTTAACATGGATTTATGAATGGGAAATGATGTTTGACGAACCTGTTGGAGATTTTGAGGATGTTACTAACAGAATTGATAAAGGGGAGTTGGTGGATATGGTATACTTGTATTTTCAGAAGGTTTTTGATGAAGTCCACCAGAAGGAGCTTGCTTCGCAAAATTAAAATAAATGGGATAGGACGTAATATACTGGCATTTTCACGTTGGCATGTTGTGACTAGTGGGGCACTGCAAGGATCAGAGCTTGGGCCTCAGCTGTTCACAATATGTATCGATGATTTGGATGTGGCGACCAAATGTAATATTTCCAAGTTTGTGTATGACACAAAATAAAACGAAACCAATGAAATTCTAGCTGGACTTGACACGGTAGATGCAGGAAGGATGTTCCCGATGGTGGGGAGTCCAGAACCAGGGGTCATAGTCTAAGGATACGGGGTAAAACTTTCAGGACTGAGATGAGGAGAAATTTCTTCACCCAGAGAGTGGCGAGCCTTTGAAAATCTGTCATCACGCCCATATCCATGGGGGATTGGAAGATTCTGGCCAGTGCCTCGGCTATTTCCACCATTCCTTCCCTCAGCAACCCTCATACATCCCATCCAGACTGGGTAAATGTTCAACTTTATTGCGGTACATAAAGTGTTGGATTGAAAAGAGTTAACTGAATCTGTTTGTTCCGTGACTGTACATAATGTCAGCCTCCATGGACCCTAATTGTGTTTTCCATCTTCTATTAATAAGGGGCTTCTTTCAATGTGTTATCCCACAGTGTCAGTGGGAAAATCAGCCCCGGCACTTACAGAGATCAGCTGCTCCAGAGAGATAGAGAGAGGATAGGTTAGAATCTGAGAACAATAGATTGGAATGTTACAACAATGGGTCAGAATCTGGGAACAATAGATTGGAATGTTACAACAATGGACAGGAGTCTATCCTCGGATCTTTACTCTCTTTCTACATATTATGATCGGTACTCATTAAACTCTCGTATCTATCTCGCACTGAAGATTATTCTATACATTTACAATCCCATCCTGGCTATTATTGGGGTCCCTGGTAAGTCTCTCTATCTAGCTATTAATTCTAAAAACATGTTTAACTGCATTACTGTTCGTGTAATTTACTCTGCCCTTCTTGCTGCTGTTGTCTGCCTGGTGAATATCTCCAGATATTAGCTCCATAAACCATTGTGAACTGTATTACAGTTCTTGTCATTTACTCTCTCATCTTTATTTATTTTATAATAATTAACTAATTAGTGTTAGAAATGTCAGTTGGAGGGGTGAAGTGCTTCAACTGTGAGATGTGGGAAGCCCGTGACGCTTCCAGCGTTCTGGAGGACTACATCTGCAGGACGTGTACCCAGTTGCAGCTCCTCAGAGAGCGCATGGATCGGTTGGAGCGGCAACTGGATGCAGTTAGGAGCATGCAAGTGGCGGAAAACGTCATAGTCAAGAGTTTTAGAGAAGTGGTTACACCCAAGGTGCAGGCAGATAGATGGGTGACCGCTAGAAGGGGCAGGCAGTCAGTGCAGGAATCCCCTGTGGCTATCCCCCTCTCCAACAAGTATACCGTTTTGGATACTGTTCGGGGGGATGGTCTATCAGGGGAAAACAGCAGCAGCCAGAGCAGTGGCACCACGGCTGGCACTGTTGTTCAGCATGGAGGGACAAAACGCAGAAGAGCAATAGTTATAGGGGATTCTATAGTCAGGGGCACAGATAGGCGCTTCTGTGGACGTGAAAGAGACTCCGGGATGGTATGTTGCCTCCCTGGTGCCAGGGTCAAGGATGTCTCTGAATGGACAGGGGGAATTCTGAAGGGGGAGGGTGAACAGCCAGAGGTTGTGATACACATCGGTATCAACGACATAGGCAGGAAGAGTGATGAGGTCCTTCAGGGGGCGTTTAGGGAGTTAGGAAGAAAGTTAAAAAACAGGACCTCGAGGGTTGTAATCTCCGGATTACTCCCTGTGCCACATGCCAGTGAGGCTAGAAATAGGAAGACAGTGCAGCGAAACACGTGGCTGAGCAGCTGTTGTAGAAGGGAGGGTTTCAGATATCTGGACCATTGGGATCTCTTCAGGGACAGATGGGACCTGTACAAGAAGGACGGGTTGCATCTAAACTGGAGGGGCACAAATATCCTGGCTGCGAGGTTTGCTAGCGTCACTCGGGAGGGTTTAAACTAGTGTGGCAGGGGGGTGGGAACCAGAGCAGTAGGACAGCAAGTGAAATAAATGAAGGGGAACTAGTAAATAAGGCCAGTAAGACTAAGAGGAAGAGCAGGCAGGGAGCTGTTGCGGAGAACAGCGGGACTGGTGGTGTGAAGTGCATTTGTTTCAATGCGAGAAGTATAACGGGTAAGGCAGATGAACTTAGAGCTTGGATTAGTACTTGGAACTATGATGTTGTTGCTATTACAGAGACCTGGTTGAGGGAAGGACAGGATTGGCAGCTAAATATCCCAGGCTTCAGAAGCTTCAGAAGGGATAGAGGGGGATATAAAAGGGGCGGGGTAGTTGCATTACTGGTGAAGGAGAATATCACAGCTGGACTGCGGGAGGACACCTCGGAGGGGTCATACAGCGAGGCAATATGGGTGGAGCTCAGGAATAGGAAGGGTGCAGTCACGATGTTGGGGCTTTACTACAGGCCTCCCAACAGCCGGTGGGAGGTAGAGGAGCAGATATGTAGACACATTTTGGAAACGTGTGCAGGTAACAGGGTTGTAGTGGTGGGTGATTTTAACTTCCCCTGTATTGACTGGGACTCACTTAGTGTTAGGGGTTTGGATGGGGCAGTATTTGTAAAGAGCATCCAGGAGGGCTTCTTGAAACAATACGTAGATAGTCCAACAAGGGATGGGGCCGTACTGGACCTGGTATTGGGGAATGAGCCTGGCCAGGTGGTCTAAGTTTCAGTAGGGGAGCATTTCGCGAACATTGACCATAATTCCATGAGTTTTAAGGTACTTGTGGATAAGGATGAGAGTAGTCCTCGGGTGATGGTGCTAAACTGGGGGAAGGCTAATTATAACAATATTAGGCAGGAACTGAAGAATTTAGATTGGGGGCGGCTGTTTGATGGTAAATCAATATCTGACATGTGGGAGTCTTTCAAACGTCAGTTGATTAGAATCCAGGACCAGCATGTTCCTGTGAGGAAGAAGGATAAGTTTGGCAAGTTTCGGGAACTTTGGATAACGCGGGATATTGTGAGCCTCGTCAAAAAGAAAAAGGAAGCATTCGTAAGGGCTGGAAGGCTAGGAACAGACGAATCCCTTGAGGAATATAAAGACAGTCGGAAGGAACTTAAGCAAGGAGTCAGGAGGGCTAAAAGGTGTTATGAGAAGTAATTGGCAAACATGATTAAGGAAAATCCCATAGCTTTTTATACGTATATAAAGAGCAAGAGGGTAACCAGGGAAAGGGTTGGTCCACTCAAGGACAGAGAAGGGAACCTATGTGCGGAGCCAGAGGAAATGGGCGAGGTACTAAATGAGTACTTTGCATCAGTATTCACCAAGGAGAAGGACTTGGTGCATGATGAGCCGAGGGAAGGGAGTGCAGATAGCCTCAGTCATCTCATTATCAAAAAGGAGGAGGTGTTGGGTGTCTTGCAAAACTTTAAGGTAGATAAGTCCCCAGGGCCTGATGAGATCTACCCCAGAATACTGAGGGAGGCAAGGGAAGAAATTGCTGGGGCCTTGACAGAAATATTTGCATCCTCATTGGCTCCAGGTGCGGTCCCAGAGGACTGGAGAATAGCCTATGTTGTTCCTTTGTTTAAGAAGGGTAGCAAGGATAATCCAGGAAATTATAGGCCAGTGAGCCTTACGTTAGTGGTAGGGAAATTATTAGAGAGGATTCTTCGGGACAGGATTTACTCCCATTTGGAAACAAATGAACGTATTAGCGACAGGCAGCATGGTTCTGTGATGGGGAGGTCGTGTGTCACTAATTTGATTGAGTTTTTTGAGGAAGTGACAAAGATGATTGATGAAGGATGGGCAGTGGATGTTATCTATATGGACTTCAGTAAAGCCTTTGACAAGGTCCCTCATGGCAGACTGGTACAAAAGGTGAAGTCACATGGGAACAGAGGGGAGCTTGCAAGATGGATGTAGAACTGGCTCGGTCATGGAAGACAGAGGGTAGCAGTGGAATGGTGCTTTTCTGAATGGAGGGATGTGACTAATGGTTTTCCGCAGGGATCAGTGCTGGGACCTTTGCTGCTTGTAGTATATATAAATGATTTGGAGGAAAATGTAGCTGGTCTGATTAGTAAGTTTGCGGACGACACAAAGTTTGGTGGAGTTGCGGATAGTCATGAGGATTGTGAGAGGATACAGCAGGATATAGATCAGTTGGAGACTTGGGAGGAGAAATGGCAGATGGAGTTTAATTCGGACAAATGTGAGGTAATGCATTTTGGAAGGTCTAATCCAGGTGGGAGGTATGCAGTAAATGGCAGAACCCTTAGGAGTACTGACAGGCAGAGAGATCTGGGCGTACAGGTCCACAGATCATTGAAAGTGGCAATGCAGGTGGATAAGGTAGTCAAGAAGGCATACGGCATGCGTATCTTCATGGGTCGGGGCGTAGAGTATAAAAATTGGCAAGTCATGCTGCAGCTATACAGAACTTTAGTTAGGCCACACTTAGAATATTGCGTGCAATTCTGGTCGCCACACTACCAGAAGGATGTGGAGGCTTTGGAGAGGGTACAGATGAGGTTTACCAGAATGTTGCCTGGTCTGGAGGGCATTAGCTATGAGTAGAGGTTGGATAAACTCGGATTGTTTTCACTGGAACGACGGAGGTGGAGGGGCGACATGATAGAGGTTTACAAAGTTATAAGCGGCATGGACAGAGTAAATAGTCAGAAGCTTTTTCCCAGGGTGGAAGAGTCAGTTACTAGGGGACATAGGTTTAAGGTGAGAGGGGCAAAGTTTAGAGGGGATGTGAGAGGCAAGCTCTTTACACAGAGGGTGGTGAGTGCCTGGAACTTGTTGCCGGGGGAGGTGGTGGAAGCGGTTACCATAGAGATGTTTAAGAGGCATCTTGACAAATACATGAATAGGATGGGAATAGAGGGATACGGACCCAGGAAGTGCAGACGGTGTTAGTTTCGGCAGGCATCAAGATCGGCGCAGGCTTGGAGGGCCGAATGGCCTGTTCCTGTGCTGTACTTTTCTTTGTTCTTTGTTCTTGTTCTTTGCTGCTGTTGCTGTCTCTATTTCAGGCGAGGAGATCTGTAAACCCTGTTTCACTGAAATACTGTTCTGTTATGTAAATTTTGGTAAGACTGAAGCCAGTGTCATTGGTCTTCATCACAAACTCCATCCCCTAACTGGGAAGAACATACTCCACCCTGCCCAATATCTGAGGCTCAATCAGACAGTTTACAACCTCTGAGTTATATTTAAACCTGAGCTGAGTTCATCTTCATATTGTCTCCATCACCAACCCTGCCTAATACCACCTCTGTGATATCACAAATCTCCACCTCTGCCTCAGCCCATCTGCTGCGTAAACCCTCATCCGCATCACTGATAAATCCACACTTGACTATTCCAATTCCATCTTGGTCACCCTTCTCGTTATAAACCTCCATAAACCACAGCCCATCCAGAACTCTGCTGCCTGTATTTTAACTCATTCCAAATCCCGATCACCCATCACCCCTGTGCTCACTGATCTACATTGGCTCCCGGTCTGGCAGCACCTTAATTTTAATATTCTCATTCTTATGTTTGAATCTCTCCATGGCCTCACCGTTCCATTTATTCACTTTCCCCTGTCCATTTCAGATATTCCTGCAAATCCTTCGACTTCACTCTTTTTTCAGTTCTCCTTGTAAAGTGAATTTCCCGAGACAGGATTATCGACTCCGCAGCAAGACTGCTGCTGACGGTACAGAAGCTGGGATCCATAAAGAGATGTGAATCGCACAGCTGGTCACTTCCAGTGCGGTCTGCACAATATCCCATGCTGCGCGGGGCTCCAGCCCAGTCGTGTCATCTATGTGCTGTTAGCGTGGTCTTCACAGCCGGCCATTTCTACTGTGGCCTGCACACTGTCCCAAGCTGGGCAGGGTTCTAGCTCAATTGTACCTTGTATGTGTTGTTCCTTTGAGGGTGGATTTGAAAGTGCTGTCAATGTACCATAGCAGCAGCGTTGATGTACTTCTTTGAAACTTGGTCAGTGCAAGTCCAATGACCGCCTGTGTTAGTCACTCTCAGCTGAACATACATTCAGCAGCAGGAGGAACCCCCTCTAGTGTTATTTAAAAGGACCAGGCATCCAACTTACAGGTGAGGGGCTTTTGACTTACTTCTGCTATTGTAAAGTTAGTGGAGGGGCTGTGGATGGTTTTCTGGAGGTTGTGTTGGGAGCTGCTGCAGACATTCAGGGAGGACAGAAGATTTGGTGACCCAACTCTGGAAGAGGTATTGGGACTGTAGTTACAGTGTCCCTGGGTCTGTCACATGACCAACAAATGGAGCAGAGGCTGCAGAGAGGGGAAGCTCTGTAAAGATAGAGGAGCAGGGGGCTCTCCCCTACCCACCCCGGGTGTTCCAAGAGCACTTTTCCTACCTACACTTAACCCAGGAGCAGTGTGTGAGGTGACTCTGATTCAATAAGGAGGTGGCCACAGAGCTGTGTCACTTCCTGTAACACAGCCTGGAGCCTCACACCTGGGTGAGGACGGAGCTGTCAGTGGCCGTTAAGGTCACAGTTTAATTGAACTTCTATGTATCTGGATGGTTCCAGGCAGGAGCAGGTGACATATCCAACATAGAGTGGTAGAAATAGATGGAGTCATTTACAACACAGAAGGAGGTCATTCAGCCACTCTATGCCGGCTCTCTGTGGAACAATGCAGTCAGTTCCACTCCCCCGCTCAATTCCCGTATCCCTGCAAGTTCATTTCCTTCAGGTGTCCATCCAGTTTCCTTTTGAAATCATTGATTGGCTTGGCTTCCACCACCCTCATGGGCAGTGAGTTCCAGCTCATTACCAACCTCTGTGTAAAAAGGTTCTTCCTCATATTCCCCCTGTATCTCTTTCCCGAAACCTTCCATCTGTGTCTCCTAGTCCTTGTTTCATCAGTTAATGGGAACACTTTTTCCTTCTCTATCTTATCTCAGTCTATCATAATCATGTACACCTCTATCAAATCTCTCTCAATCTCCTTTACACCAGGGAGAACAACTCCATCTTCTCCGAACTCACTTTGTAACTAAAGTCCCATCCCTGGAATCATTCTGGTAAATCTCCTCTGCACCCTTTCAGGGACTTTTATATCCTTCCTACAGTGTGGTGACCAGAACTGTACACAGTTCTCTAGTTGGGGTCTCACCAAAGCTTTATGAAGGTTCTGCATAACTTCCCTTATTTTGTATCTTTGCCTCCAATGATGAAGCCCAAGATCTGATATGATTTGCTAAGCACCCTCCTAATCTGACCTGGCACCTTCAAAGATCAATGCATATGGAGCGCCGCGTTCCTCTGTTCCTGCACAATCTTTAGAACTGTGTCATTAAGTCTATATTGCCTTCCTCGTCCATCTGGCAAAATACATCACCTCACACTCCTCTGTATTAAATTCTACCTGCCACTTCTCTGTCCATTCTGCTAGCCGATCTATATCATGTTGTAGGTGGTTTGTGACATCCTCACTGTTTACCACTCCTCCAAGATTGCAATCATCAGAAAAAATGTAAATTCTACTCATTATTCCAAGATCCATGTCATTTATATGTAGCAAAAAAAAAGCACAGTGTTCCTCGCACTGACCATTGGGGTACTTCACTGTCTACCATCCTCCAGTCTGAAAAACAACCATTTAACACCTTTCTCTTTTTTCTGTTATTTGGACAATTTTTGATTCAACTGGATGCTATTCGTGAGCTTCAATTTTGTTAACCAAGCTTTTGTGTGGTTGCTCATTAAACAATTTTATAAAATCCATGCATACAACATCCACCACATTCCCTTCATCAACCTTCTCAGATCATCGAAATAAATTAAATTAGTTCAGTCAAGCATGATCTGCCTTTTTAGAAATCCGTGCTGACAATCCTTAATTAACTCAAACCTCTCCAAGTGTGTGTTGATTTTTCCCTGATAATTGCTTCTAAAACATAACTCACCAATGATGTTAAACTAACTGACCAGTAGTTGCGAGGCCTGTGTGTTGTCCATTGATAATTCAGGGAGGTGAGGGTGACCATCTATGTCATCAATTTCTCCCTTAGCAGGGAGAAGCAGGATGAGTGATCCCGTAGCTTTGTCAGGATAGCGGGATTCCTGATGACATAGGTGGCTCTGCGGGGCCCCCATGTCAACGGGGAGAGGTACAGGAACTGGAAGCACTCGCACTCCATTAATGTGCAGTTGGTGTGTGAGCATGCCCAGTACATCATGTTGGTGAATGTCCACTATCCTATATGCGGCACAGTGGCGCAGTGGTTAGCACCGCAGCCTCACAGCTCCAGCGACCCGGGTTCAATTCTGGGTACTGCCTGTGTGGAGTTTGCAAGTTCTCCATGTGTCTGCGTGGGTTTCCTCCGGGTGCTCCGGTTTCCTCCCACATGCCAAAGACTTGCAGGTTGAGAGGTAAATTGGCCATTAGCAATTGCCCGTAGTATACGTAGGTG
The DNA here is from genome assembly GCF_036365525.1 of Heterodontus francisci. Taxonomy (NCBI): domain Eukaryota; kingdom Metazoa; phylum Chordata; class Chondrichthyes; order Heterodontiformes; family Heterodontidae; genus Heterodontus; species Heterodontus francisci. Next base: position 265,172 of record NW_027141631.1, on the reverse strand, counting down.
GGAGGGAAATATAGGGACAGGTGGGGATGTGGTAGGAATATGGAATTAGTGTAGGATTAGTATAAATTGGTGGTTGATGGTCGGCACAGACTTGGTGGGCCAAAGGGCCTGTTTCAGTGCTGTATCTCTAAACTAAAAAAATAAACTAAACATCCTGGCCGCAGCAAGGATACCTTCATTCTGAATCAGTCAGCCGGTCCCAATACTCCGGGGCTCCTTGCAGAACCAGAATGTGGCTTCTCGGAGGCAAAGGAAACCCCTCTAGACACAGCTCATGTTTCTACACCCCCAAACCACATCCCACACCAACCAACCTCACAAAATTAACATGTGTATAACGTGAGCAATGAAGTCACCAGGAACATGGTGGAACAGACCATCGGTGTGATGAAGCAATGCTTCCGATGTCTGAACCGCTCGGGGATGCCCTCCAGTACACGCTGGAGCAGGTGTCCAGGTTCATGGTGTTCTGCTGCATCCTTCATATCATCACCATCATGAGGACAGTCATTGGCACCAGGAATCCGGAGGCTGCCTCAGGAGGAGGCGGAGGCAGGGAGGATATTTCCTGGATGCCTTCCAGCCGGACAGGTTGTCGGAGAGTCCCTGCTAAGATACCGGTTCCCATAGGACAACTTCTCTTTCCCTCCATGGATCCCCCATTCTCCACCATTACACCCATCTGAGATGCCCCATCACTGTGTTATTGCAGCACAGAAGGAACTATTCAGCCCATAGTGTCTGCACCGGCTCCCCGAATGCACAATTCACCTAATCCCATTCCCTGCCTTCTTCCCGGAACCCAGCACATTCTTCCTTCTCATATACCAGTTTATTCAGCTTTAGCATGTTCATAGATGTGGTCACCACACTGCTGAAGAGCATGCAGGGAGAGAGGAAATGGGTGATCAGCAGGCAGTCAAAAATTATCAGGCAGGTAGTGCCGGAGACCCCTGAGTGCATCTCACTCTCCAACAGGTATTCAGTTCTGTATACTGAGGGAAGTGATGCTTCTCCTGGGGAGTGCAGCCACAGCAAGTCGATGGCACCACGGGTGGCTCAGCTGCAGAGCGGGATACAGGAATGACTGGAAGAGCCATAGTGATAGGTGAGTCAATAATCTGGGGAACAGACAGGCGTTTCTGTGGCCACAGACGTGAATCCAGGATGGTGTGTTATCTCCCAGGTGCCAGGGTCAAGGATGTCACTCAGCGACTGCAGAGCATCTTGAAGGAGGAGGGGAACAGCCATAAGTCGTGGTCCACATGGGATCCAACGACAGAGGTAGAAAGCGGGATGTGGTCTTGCAGTCAGAATGTAGGGAGCTAGGGAAGAAATTAGCAAGCAGGACCACAAACATAGTCAAAAAGTAGAATTCTCCAGATTACTCCCAGTGCCAGGTGCAACTTAGTATATAAATAGAAAGATAAGGCAGACGAATGTGTGGCTGGAAAGATGGTGCAGGAGGGAGGGATTCATATTCCTGGGACACTGGGACCGGCTCTGGGGGAGATGGGACCTTTACAGGCCGGACGGGTTGCACGTGAACAGAGCCAGGACTGGGTTCCTTGCGGAACGTTATGCTAGTACTGTTGGGGAGGGTTTAAACTAGTTTGGCAGGGAGGTGGGGGACCTGAGGGTAGACTCAGCTGGGACAAAATCAGAAATGAAAATGGAAGGTGTCAAATTAATGGATGAGTCTTGAAGACAGAGGAAATTATGGTGAGAAAATGAAAAAAAGGTTTGGCAGTGTTCAAGGGTATCTGTTTCAATGTATGGAGTGCTGCAAATAAAGCAGATGAGCGGAGGGCAAAGATAGACATGTGGCAGTATGATATCATAGTTGTTACAGAAACTTGGCTTAAGGAGGGACAGGAATGGCAGCTCAACGTTCCTGGTTACCAGGTTTTCAGATGCGATAGGGAGGGGGTTAAGAAAGGAGGGGAATGGCAATTCTGGTCAAGGAATCTTTTGCAGCTGTGAGGAGGGATGATATGTTGGAAGGTTCATCAAGTGAGGCGATATGGATTCAGCTAAGGGACCAGAAAGGGGCAATCTCACTGCTGGGAGAGTGATCTCGACAGCCAAATAGTCAGAGGTTGATAGAGGAGCAGATAAGTAGGCAAGTCTCTGAGAAGTGCAAGAACAACAGGGCAGTAATAGTAGAGTATTTTAATCACTCCGATGTTAATGAGGATAGATTTAGTATGAAAAGAATTGAGGGAGCAGAATTCTTGAGGTGCATTCAGGACAACATTTTTGTCCAGCATGCAGATAGTCCAACAGGAGAGGGTGCAGTTTTAGACTTTGTTTTAGGAAATGACGATGGGCAGGTGGATGGAGTGTCAGGGGAGAGCATTTTGGTGGGAGTGATCATAATTCAGTCAGTTATAACATAACTATGGAAACGTACAGGCATAGAATAGGAGTTAGAGTTCTCAATTGGTGCAAGGCCAATTTTACTAAACCGAGGAGCGAAAGTGGACTGGAAACAGCGACTTGAAGGTAAATCAGCCTCAGAGCACTGGGAGGCATTCAAAGTGGAGATTCAAGGGGTTCAGGGTAAACATGTTACCACAAAGAAAAAGGGTGAGGCGGCCAAATCTAGAGTCCCATAGATGTCAAGGAGCCTATATGGTAAGATAACACAGAAAAGGGAAGCATACATCCGACACTGAGAACTCAATACTACAGAAAGTTGAGAGGAGTTTAGAAAGTGGAAGGGTTAAATCAAAAAGGAAATTAGGACAGCAAAGAGAGAGCATGAAAGAATATTGGCAAGCAAAGTCAAGGTGAACCAAAAGATGTTTTCTCAATGCATTAAGTGTAAGAGGCTAACTAAGGGGAGAGTAGGGCCCATAATAGACCAAAAAGGAAACCTATGCGTAGGGGTGGAAGATATTGGTATGGTTTTAGTGAATACTTTTAGTGTCTTCAGAAAAGAGGGGGGATGCAGATATTGTAGTTAAGGAGGAAGAGTGTGAATTATTGAATGTGATCAACATACTGAGAGAGGAAGCGTTAATGGGATTAGTATCCTTGAAAGTTGATAAATCACCTGATCCAATTGAAATGTGCCCCAGGTTGCTACAAGAAGCAACAGAGGAAATAGCAAAGGGTCTGACTATCATTTTCCAGTCCTCACTGGATACAGTTGTGGAGCCGGAGTATTGGAGAATTGCTAACGTTGGACCTCTGTTTAAAAAGGGAGTGAAGGATAGTCTCAATAATTACAGGTCTGTCAGTCTAACCTCAGTCGTGGGAAAATGATTGGAATCTATTCTGAGAGACGGGGTAAACTGTCACTGAGACAGGCACAGGTTAATAAAGTATAGTCAGCATGGATTTGTTAAGGGAAGTGCTTGTTTGACCAACTTGATCGAATTTTTTGAAGATGTGTAACAAGGGATATAGATCAAAGTAGTGCAGTTGATGTGGTCTACATGGATTTTAGCAAGGCTTTTGACAAGATCCCACATGACAGACTGGTTCAAAAAGAAAATTCCATGGAATACAGGGAAATGCAGCGAGGTGGATAAAAAATTGGTTCAATGGCAGGAAACAAAGGGTCATTGTTGACGGGCGTTTTTGCAACTGGAGGGCTGTTTCCAGTGGTATTCCAGAGGGCTGAGTACTGGGTCTCCTGCTTTTTGTGGTGTATATTAACGATTTCGACGTAAATGTAGGGGGCATGATCAAGAAATCTACGGATGACACAAAGATCGGCCGTGTGGTAGATAGCGAGAAGGATAGCTGTAGACTGCAGTAAGATATTGGCGGTCTGGACAGATGGGCAGAAAAATGGCAAATGGAATTCAACTTGGAGAAGTGTGAGGTGATGCAATTGGGGAGCTCAAATAAGACAAAGGAATGCACGATTACTGGGAAAATACTGAGAAGTGGGGAGGAAGTAAGGGACCTTGGAGTCAATGTCCACAGATCCCTGAAGATAGCAGGACAGGTCAATAAGGTGGTTAAGAAGGCATATGAATCCTTGCCCTTATTAGCCGAGGTACAGAATATAAGAGCAGAGAAGTTATGCTGGAACTGTATAAATCATTGGTTGGACCACTACTTCAGTACTGTGTTCAGTTCTGGCAACAACATTACAGAAAGGATGTAATTGCACTCGTGAGGGGACAGAGGAGATTTACGAGGATGTTGCCAGGACTGAAATAATGCAGTTGTGAGGAAAGATTGGATAGGCTGGGGTTGTTCTCCTTGGAACAGAGAAGGCTGAGAGGAGATCTGATTGAAATGTACACAATTGTGAGTGGCCTGGATAGACTGGAGGTGAAGGGTCTATTCACCTGAGCAGAGAGGTAAGTGATTGGCAGTAAGATCAGAGGGGAGATGAGGAAAAACTTGTACAACCAGAAATACAAAATTGGCTCAGTGGCAGTAAACAAAGGGTAATTGTTGACGGGTATTTTAGTGACTGGAGCACTGTTTCCCGTGGTGTTCCAGAGGGCTCAGTACTGGGTCCCCTGCTTTTCGTGACGGTCTGGAACCCACTGCCGGCAAGGATGTTTGAGGCAGAAACCCTCTACTCATTAAAAAGCGGTCTGAATGTGCACCTCAAGTGTCATAATCTGTAGGGCTATGGATCAAATGCTGGAAGGTGGGATTCGAATAGGTGGATCATTTTTCGGCTGGTACAGACACGGTGGGCCAAGTGGCCTCTTTCTGTCCCTTAAGGTTTCTACGAGTCTATAATTCTATAACATGAAACACGCTATCCACATTAACACTCACAGTTATATCAACAAACCCTATCAAGATTATCAGAAACGATTTTCCATTAACCTTTCCGTGCTGCTTGTCATTTATTATCCCCTGATTCTACAAGCAAGATATATTTTTATGTCAGGCTGCTGCTTGACTAGTCTGTGGGACAGCTCTCCCAACTTTGGCACAAGCCCCCAGATGTTAGTAAGGAGGATTTTGGAGGGTCGACAGGGCTGGGTTTGTCCGTGTCGTTTCCGGTGCCTAGGTCGATGCTGGGTAGTCCATCCGGTTTCAGTCCTTTTTATTGACTTCATAGTAGTTAGATACAACTGAGTGGCTTGCTAGCCCATTTCAGAAGGCATGTAAAAGCCAACTACATTGATTTGGCCTGGAGTCATATGTAGACCACCAGGTAAAGGCAGCAGATTTCCTTCCCGAAAGAACATTAGTGAACCTTATGTTTCACTGGAGAGTTTCCATCTTCTATCACTCTCATATCCAAGGATGACTGAAAGATTCTGGCCAGTGCCTCTGCTGCTTCCACCATACCTTCCCTCAGCAACCCTCATCCATCCCATCCAGACCAGGCAAATGTTCAACTTTGTTATTGTACAAAAAGTGTTGAATTGAAAGGGGTTAACAGAACCTGTTTGTTCAGTGACTGTATTTAATGTTAGTCTCCATGGACCCAAATTGTGTCAATGGAGTGTTTTCAACTTCTATTAATATGGGGCTCCTTTCAATGTGCTATTCCATGGTATCAGCAGCAGCATCACCTCCGGCACGAACAGAGATCAGCGGCTTCAGACACAGGGAGAGGATAGATCAGAATCTGAGAATAATAGATTGGAATGTTACAACAATGGATCAGAATCTGAGAATAATAGATTGGAATGTTACAACAATGGATCAGAATCTGAGAACAATAGATTGGAATGTTACAACAATGGGTCAGAATCTGAGAACAATAGATTGGAATGTTACAACAATGGACAGCAGGAGTTTCTCCCCTTTGTTTGACCTGGTTACTGCTGATTATTATTGGATGACATTAGAATTGCGGATCTATTATGCTCTGAGGATGATTCAATTTATTTACTATCCCATACTCGCTATTATTGGTGTCCCTGGTAAGTCTCCATCTGCAACTATTTGATTCAGAAAACATATTTCACTGATTTAGTGTTGTTGTCATTTAAATCATGAGAAGACTGAAGATATTGTCTTCAGTTTTTGTCACATACTCTATTCCCTATCGACAGTCTGCATCCCCCTCACTGCCCGTTGTCTGAGGCTGAACCAGGAAGTTTACAATCTCTGTTACCTGTTTAATGCTGAGCTGAGTTCATCCCCATATTCTCGCGATCCCCAACCCTGCCTATTGTTACGGCCAGGTGAGGATGGGTCACAATCGGTCGTCTTATTTGACCACAACTCTCTGTTATTTTTCACCAGTGGATGTGCTAACCCTCTCATTGAGTATTTTACCTTTTACCTTTGGAGTGATTGTGAAGGACCTGATCGGGCAGGTTCTCTTGAGTTTAAACAGGAAAGAGGTGAGTTTATTATACTTAACAAAATCAACCCGATCTAAATAAAATCATAAAAAATACACCACACATTTACGCACACACTCGTACGAGAATCACACAGAAATAGATTACAGAGTGAGAAGATGGGGGTCCGGAATAAATATTAAAATAAAATACTCATTCTGTGATGTTGGACGACACGGTGGTCTTCCAGCTGCAGTTGTATTCTTGAAGTCTTTGGCTGGTCAAAGTGCCCTTTGTGGCTGGCCCTCATGGCTCAGGAATTTATCTGAGGCAGACTTGTAGGTGGCTTTCTTTCCCTGGTTTGTCTGTCTGTGGTAATCTGTCGGCTTGGAGGGACCACAGTTGCATGTGGTATTCAAACTTGTGACGTTATCTGGAGAGAGAGAGATGGGGTGACACAGCCCTACTGCTTCTGCACAGTTTGAATCACTGGCTTGTCTGTCTTTGTCCAGGGGAAACTCCCAGCTTTCACATAGATGGTCAGAAGGCCTCATGACTGTCTCAGTGTATTCGCTGGAACCTTATAAGGAGATTCAAGGTTGGAAACTTCTGTCACCCCAGGGCTCAGGGTGCCAGTATTTATAATCGGAGGAGTTTGATCTTTCAAAGTCAATATGTCAGGATGTCCTTGTATGCCGTGTTAATGAAAGTAATTTAAGGTAATTCAATCACTGGAGCAAGCCAATGATACAGGTCTAGACTCAGCAGACATTTGTCTCCCGTTGGAGGACTTTGAATGTGAAAAGGTGTTTCAGATGCCAATTGAGGTGGGCATCTTGTCTGCCAGTTTTTTCAAGGTTAACTGTAGGATTTATTTGTTCATTAAAGGTTTACTGTAAGTTTCAAATCGGTGAATTAAAATACCTCATTGGGCATATGGTGTTATCTTGACACCGCCACGGCACACTGAAAGAAATGTGATAATGGGAACATTTCATTACAGAATTGTGGGAAGAAATAGAAGGAAACACACATTCATTCTCAAGAAACTCTTCTCAAATTCACACATGAATCTTAGAATTACTGCAGCTGTCATTGTCTCTTCCAGTTGTGCTGATTTAATTGTTTTGGAGTTTTGTCTGGGATGGCTATGTGTCGGGTTCGATCCTGGACATCAGCGATTACATAGATTTTTTTCTCTCTTGCAATGAAGCTTTAACTATTCAGGTTCCTGCACCTTGATGATCTTTCTCCCTGTGAGGTGTCTGAGATTTCCTGTGGACCTTTGTTCTTGCTGAGCACGGCTTTGAAATTTATTTATTTAGAGGTACAGCACTGAAACAGGCCTTTATCCCACCAAGTCTCTGCCGACCATCAACCACCCATTTATACTAATCCTACATGAATCCCATATTCCTACCACATCCCCACCTTCCCCTGCCACCTACCTATACTAGGGGCAATTTATAATGGCCAATTTACCTATCAACCTGCAAGTCTTTGGCTGTGTGAGGAAACCGGAGGACCCGACAAAAACCCACGTGGTCAAAGGGAGAACTTGCAAACTCTGCACAGGCAATACCGAGAATCGAACCTGGGTCACAGGAGCTATGAGGTTGCAGCGCTAATCACTGCACAACTTTGCAGCCCCAAGTTGCAGGGTTTGATTAGCTTTGGGTTTGGGATCTGATCATTGGGTTCTTCAGTGGGTAGATCCACACTGACCTTACTTTTAACTTTCTGCTGAGGTAAGCAAGTGCTGTTCACTTTCGCGCAATTTCCCTTCCCTTTTCTCTTCACTATGAGGAGGATATTTTTCCTAATCTGCCCTATTTCCTCTGGGACAGTAGTGTTCGCCAGTGTCTGTCCAGCTTTCACTGGACTTTCCAGCGGCACTTTGACTAGTTCAGACATCTCCCTTACCATTGGCATGCCTTTTTCGGAACCTTTTCTGTCCCTCCACGTTTCTGTAAATGTTGTTAGCAGCCTTTTTATGGTCCCTGTTTGACCTGCATTTAAGGAGGAGAGTGAGTGGTCTAATTTCTCTAACATTTCAGGGTTGGTTAATCGGAGAATAGGGGGTTCCAATTGGTAATCCTCCTGGCCCTCCTCTAACCTGTCCTCACTGTCCTTTTGAATCCTTCCCTCCTGACTGTCTGACAGATCTGTACTTGTCTGTCCCCTCCACAGACTTGATTTTTTGCCTTTGCTCTGGGGAGTCAATTATATAATTTACCCGCTATTCTTTTGCTCACTCGATATGGACCACTGAAACGGGCTTTCAGGGGTAGACCCTGCATTGGGAGTAATAACAATACATGGTCTCTGGGCTGAAATGTTCTCGCCTTGGCATTTTTTTCCTGCTTACCTTCTCATGGCTGCCTGGGGGATCTTTAGTTGTTCCTGAGTCATTGCACAGGCTCCCGTGAGCCGCTCCCAGAGCATGGAAATGTATTCTAACATGGAAGACTCATACCTGTGTCCAAAAAAACTTCTTGAATCATTTAAGCAGAGCTCTCACCTCGTGTCCATAAATTAATTCAAAGAGACTAAAGCCAGTGGAAGCATTGGATAAGTCCCTGGTAACCAACAGGAAAAATCCTAGCCCTTTGTCCCAGTCATGGGGTTACTCATAGCAGTATGGCCTGATCATTGTCTTTAGGGTCTGGTGGTACCGCTCCAAAGCACCTTGCGACTGTGGGTGATAGGCTAAGGACCTTAGCTGGGTTATGCCCAGATTAACCATGACCTTTTCCAAAATACTGGACATAAGATGTGTGCCCTGATCCAACTGGATCTCAGCAGGCAGCCCATTATCGGGTAAAGAATTGGGTTAAACCCTCCACCACTACCTTGGCAGAGATAGCTCTTCGGGAGAATGGCCTCTGGGAATCAGGCCACCACATCCATAATGGTGAGAAGATACTGGTAATCCCGTTTTGTTTTCAGCAGGTGTCCCACACAATCCACCAGCACTCTGCTGAAGGTTTCCCCAAAAGCTGGTAGATGAATTAGGGTGCAGATTTTATTGCAAGTTGGGGCTTTTCCACATCCTGGCATATGTGACTAGTTTTACAGAACTCCACCACATCTTTGTGGAGTTGTGGTAGGTCGAAATGCTGTCTTATGCGGCTTCGATTTTTCATACACTGACATGTCCAGTCATTGGAAGTTCGTCGGCCATTCTTAATATTTCTTTAAGGGACCTCAGCGGCACCACTATCTGGTGAACCACTGTCCTCTCTTCATCAGCAGGTCTTTGAGGAGGTCTCCACTTCTTTATCAGCACCTCATTCTTTAAATAGAAAACACACTGCAACTCCCTCTGCTTCAGGTTTGGTTTAGACAGTCTGTGCTATTTTTTAACACTGGGTCAGGATATTGAGCCTCAACTAAGGAAGATCTGTTTAGCAAATCCTTTGGGTCCACTGACGTCCCAAAGAAGGTTACCGACAGCCAGCCAGTCGGGTCATCCATCTGCTATGTCAGTTCAGGGGAATGTTTGGCCATGGACCGAGTCACCACACAATCAGGGAGAAGGTCAGTGACCTTCTCCTGTAACTTCTCTATCTCCCGGCCCTATTTTAGTCTCTCGAGAACTACCGGGGAAGCTGGCACCTTTTCCCTTGGCAGATCATTACCCAGGAGCAGGTCGACCAATCCATCGGTAAACTAGGTACAATCCCCATGGTTACCGGTCCTGAAACTGGGTCACACTCCAAAAGCAGTCGTTATAAAGGTATGGACATATACCTTCTTCCAATACAATTCACTAACTATTTAGCATTCACTGCACTCTCGGAGAAAGGTCATTCTTTTTCCCAGCAGAAGGGATTGGGTGGCCCCTGTATCCCTCAGTATGACTTTGGGCTTGCTTGCCTCACTCAAAGTGGATGGGATCGCTTTTCCTTTGGATAAAAATTCCTGGTGACTCTCAGGGATTTTGTTAAGATTTCCTGCAGCTCATTGGTAGGTTTACAGAGACTGACTGCCACAGTTAAAGGCACATCCTTATCTGCTGTGATTTCCTGCACTGATCTGGTGGAATTTTTTTTATTTTTTTTTTACTCATTCACGGGATGTGGGCGTCGCTGGCCAGGCCAGCATTTATTGCCCATCCCCAATTGCCCTTGAGAAGGTGGTGGTGAGCTGCCTTCTTGAACTGCTGCAGTCCATGTGGGGTAGGTACACCCACAGTGCTGTTAGGAAGGGAGTTCCAGGATTTTGACCCAGCAACAGTGAAGGAACGGCGATATAGTTCCAAGTCAGGATGGTGTGTGCCTTGGAGGGGAACTTGCAGATGGTGGTGTTCTAGTTGGTAGAGGTCGCGGTTTTACAAGGTGCTGTCTAAGGAGCCTTGGTGCATTGCTGCAGTGCATCTTGTAGATGGTACACACTGATGCCACTGTGCGCCGGTGGTGGAGGGAGTGAATGTTTGAAGATGGGGTGCCAATCAAGCGGGCTGCTTTGTCCTGGATGGTGTTAAGCTTCTTGAGTGTTGTTGGAGCTGCACCCATCCAGGCAAGTGGAGAGTATTCCATCACACTCCTAACTTGTGCCTTGTCGATTGTGGACAGGCTTTGGGGAGTCAGGAGGAGAGTTACTCGCCTCAGGATTCCTAGCGTCTGACCTGCTCTTGTAGCCACGGTATTTATATGGCTACTCCAGTTCGGCTCCTGGTCAATGGCAGCCCCTAGGATGATGATAGTGGGGGATTCAGCGATGGTAATGCCATTGAATGTCAAGGACAGATGGTTAGATTCTCTCTTCTTGGAGATGCTCATTGCCTGGCACTTGTGTGGCGCGAATGTTACTTTCCACTTATCAGCCCGAGCCTGGATATTTTCCAGGTCTTGCTGCATTTCTACACCGACTGCTTCAGTATTGGAGGAGTCGCGAATGGTGCTGAACATTGTGCAATCATCAACGAACATCCCCACTTCTGACCTCATGATTGAAGGAAGGTCATTGATGAAGCAGCTGAAGATGGTTGGGCCCAGGACAGTACCCTGAGGTACTCCTGCAGTGATGTCCTGAAGCTCAGCTGATTGACCTCCAACAACCACAATCATCTTCCTTTGCGCTAGGTATGACTCCAGCCAGCGGAGGGTTTTCCCCCTGATTCCCATTGCCCTCAGTTTTGCTAGGGCTCCTTGATGCCATACTCGGACAAATGCTGCATTGATGTCAAGGGCAGTCACTCTCACCTCACCTCTTGAGTTCAGCTCTTTTGTCCATGTTTGAACCAAGGCTGTATTGAGATCAGGATGAGTGGCCCTGTTGGAACACAAACTGAGCATCACTGAGCAGGTTGTTGCTAAGCAAGTGCCGCTTGATGGCACTGTTGATGACACCTTCCATCACTTTACTGATGATTGAGAGTAGGCTGATGGGGCGGCAGTTGGCCGGGTTGGATTGGTCCTGTTATTTGTGTACAGGACATACCTGGGTAATTTTCCACATTGCAGGGTAGATGCCAGTGTTGTAGCTGTACTGGAACAGCTTGGCTAGGGGCGCAGCAAGTTCTGGAGCACAGGTCTTCAGTACTATTGCCGGAATATTGTCAGGCCCCATAGCTTTTGCAGTATCCATTGCCTTCAGTCGTTTCTTGATATCACGTGGAGTGAATCGAATTGGCTAAAGTTTGGCATCTGTGATGCTGGGGACTTCAGGAGGAGGCCGAAATGGATCATCAACTCGGTACTTCTGGCTGTAGATTGTTGCAAATGCTTCAGCCTTATCTTTTGCACTGATGTGCTGGGCTCCCCCATCATTGAGGATGGGGTTATTTGTGGAGCCACCTCCTCCAGTTAGTTGTTTAATTGTCCACCACCATTCCCGGTTGGATGTGGTAGGACTGCAGAGCTGAGATCTGATGCGTTGTTTATGGGATCGCTTAGCTCTACGCAGTTTTCCATGCAAGTTGTCCTGGGTTGTAGCTTCACCAGGTTGACACCTCATTTTGAGGTATGCCTGGTGCTGCTCCTGGCATGCCCTCCTGCACTCTTCATTGAACTAGGGTTGGTATCCTGGCTTGATGGTAATGGTAGAGTGGGGGATATGCCGGGCCATGAAGTTACAGATTGTGGTTGAGTGCAATTCTGCTGCTGCTGATGGCCCACAGCGCCTCATGGATGCCCAGTTTTGCATTGCTAGATCTGTTGGAAATCTATCCCATTCAGCACGGTGATAGTGCCACACAACACGATGGACGGTATCCTCAATCTGAAGGCGTGACTTCGTCTCCACAAGGACTGTGCGGTGGTCACTCCTACCAATACTGTCATGGACAGATGCATCTGTGGCAGGCGGATCGGTGAGGACGAGGTCAAGTATGTTGTTCCCTTGTGTTGGTTCCCCCACCACCTGCCGCAGCCCCAGTCTAGCAGCCATGTCCTTTAGGACTCGGCCAGCTTGGTCAGTAGTGGTGCTGCCGAGCCACTCATGGTGATGGACAATGAAGTCCCCCACCCAGAGTACATTTTGTGCCCTTGCCACCCTCAGTGCTTCTTCCAAGTGCTCTTCAACATGGAGGAGTACTGAGTCATTAGCTGAGGAGGGCGGTAGGTGGTAATCAGGACGCTCATTAATCTTACAGGTTTTCCCCGTCACTTCCACCAGTCAGCATGACGGTGATCTGCCTCATTACAATGGAAACACACATGGCTTCGGCTGTTACTCCTGCTCTCAGTACCGTCCTATTTGGCCTGAGGAAGGGGCCCGTGTGTCCAGCTTTTCCTTCTTGCCCATGGCTGTTCAGGGTCCGATCAGCCTCCCACCTTTTATTCTCGGGTCTTTGGGGTTACCAGGGAAGGGTTTCCCTTTGGGGCTAAGGCCTTGTATACAAGGGAAAATTCATCAGCCAGAATTGCAACCTGCCTGGCTCTTTGAACCTTCTGTTCATCTATGTGTGTTTTAATGGGAGGGGGAACGAGTTTGTGAACTCTTCGAGATAGATCACTGCTCTGAGATTTATGTATGTGGGCTGTATCTTGATCTTCTGTATCCACTGGTCAAAGGTAAGCACCAAAACAGACTGTAAATCTTCTATTGGTTCATAAAATGGTAACGTTTAGCTTAGACAAACGTAGGGCCATTACAGGCAGAGTCAGGAGAATTTATAATGGGGAATTGAGAAATGACAGAGAAGTTAAATGTGATCAGCACCACAGCCTCTCAGCTCCAGCGACCCGTGTTCAATTCTGGGTACTGCCTGTGTGGAGATTGCAAGTTCTTCCTGCGTCTACGTGGGATTTCTCCGGGTGCTCAGGTTTCCTCCCACAGCCAAAAGACTTGCAGGTTGGTAGGTTAGTTGGCCATTATAAATTGCCCCTAGTATAGGTAGGTGGCCGGGAAAAATAGGGACAGGTGGGGATTTGGTAGGAATATGGAATTAGTGTAGGATTAGTATAACATGAGAGGTTGATGGTCGGCACAGACTCGGTGGGTCGAAGGGCATGTTTCAGTGCTGTATCTCTAAAGTAAACAACAATATATTTTGTGTCTGTCTTCCCTGAGGAAGATACAAGAAATCTCCCAGAATTAGAGGTCCAAGGGATTGGGAGAATGACGAATTGAAGGAAATTAGTATTAGTGGGAAGTTTGTATTGGAGACATTAATAGGGCTGATGTTTGACAATTATCCAGGATCTGATATTCTATATCCCAGAGTGTTGAAGGAAGTAGTAATGGAGATTGTTCATGCATTGGTGATCATCTTTCAAAATTCTATCAATTCTGGAACGCTTCCTGCAGATTGGAAGGTAGCAAATGTCATCCCACTATTTAAGAAGGGGGGGGAAAGAGAAAAATGGGAACAACAACCACCCATTTATGGTAACACTACAGTAATCCTATATTCCATCCCACCTACCTACACTCGTGGTAATTGACAATGGCTAATTTATCTATCACCTGCAAGTCTTTGGCTGTGGCTGGAAACCGGAGCACCCGGCGAAAGCCCACGTGGTTAGCATTTCATCAGTACTAGGGAACATGTTAGAATCTATTCTAAATTATGCGATAAATGTATCTGATTGGGCAGAGTCAACATGGATTTATGAATGGGCAATCATGCTTGATGAACCTGTTGGGTTTTTTTTTGGATGTCACTAAGAAAATAGAGAAGGGGAGTCGGTGGATTTTCACAAAGCTTTTGATAAAGTGCCCCACAGTATGTTGGTCAGCAAAGTTAAAGAACATGGGATAGGAGGTCATATACTGACTAGCAGTAAGGATTGGTAAACAGGCAGGAAACAGAGAGTAGGAATAAATGGGCCATTCTTGCATTGGCAGGCTGTGACTAATGGAGTACCGCAGGGATCAGTGCTTGGGCCCCAGCTGTTCACAATATCTATCAATGATTTGGATATTGGGACCAAAGTAATATTTCAAGTTCGCAGATGACACAAAACTAGGTGGAAATGTGTGTTGTGAGGAAGATGCAAAATGGTTTCAAGGAAATTTGGACAGATTTCGTGAGTGGGCAAGAACATGGCAGATGGAATATAATGTGGAAAAATGTGAGGTTAGCCACGTTGGTAGGATGAATAGACGTGCAGAGTATTCTAATTGGTGAGAGATTAGAAAGTGTAGATGTACAAAGGGACCTGGGTGTCCTCATCAATAAGTCATTGAAAGCTAACATGCAGGTGCAGCAAGCAATTAGGAAGGCAAATGGTATGTTGACCTTTATCACAAGTTGCTTTGAGTAGTGAAGTCTTGCTGCAATTGTATAGAAACTTTGTTAGACCACAGATGGAGTGCTGTGCGGAGTTCTGGTCCCCTTACCTGAGGAAGGATATTATGACCACAGAGGGAGTGCAACGAATGTTCACCAGACTTGTTCCCGGAATGGTGGGACTGTCCTATGAAGAGAGATTGGGGAAACTGGGCCTGTATTCTCTAGAGTTTCGAAGAATGAGAGGTGATCTCATTGAAACCTACAAAATACTTAAAGGGATAGACAGGGGAGATACAGCTAAGATGTTTCCCCTTGTTGGGGAGTCCAGAGCTAGCAGACATAATTTCAAAATAAAAGAGAAGCCACTTAGGACAGAGATGAGGAGAAATTTCTTACTCAGAGGGTTCTGAATCTTTGAAATTCTCTACCCCAGAGAGCTGTGGAAGCTCAGCCATTGAGTATGTTTAAAGTAGAGATTGACAGTTTTATAAATACCACTGACAAAAAGGGTATGAGGATAGTGTGGGGGGAAAAGCATTGGATGATCAACCATGATCATATTGAATGGTGGAGCAGGTTCGATGGGTTGAATGGCTTACTTCAGCTCCTATGTTCCTGCAGTACTCAGCTGCTTAACTCTTTCAAACTCGAGGTCAGTTTAGTCAGGCTGCTTTCCGAGGGTTCCGAATCTTTTATAGTGCACTTCCGATACTATCTCATATGCACCCAGGATACCATTTTTAGCCGTCTCATAATGTGATGAACTTTCATCTGGCAACAATGAATAAACCTCATGGACTTTTCCTGTTATTCTACTTGGTAAAAACAGTGTCCAGCTCTCTGTCAGTCATTTCAGCTGCTTTGCAAGCTTTTCAAAACTGATGAAAAATTCTGACACATCCTCCTCATTGAACTTTGGAACAAACTGCTCAGCACATGGTCCTGAATTATGGGTAGCTCCTTCACTAGCTGTGCCTTCATTGGGTGTAGTGGGATTTCCTCCAGTTGTTTGAGCCACCTTAACTCCCTTTCCTCCTTCTCCTTCTGGAACACTCTTACTTTTTCCCTTTCTTGACACTCACTCTGCTCTTTCTCGCTCTCTCTGGAATTCTAATTCTAGTCTCTTCTGTTCCAGTTTTACCTTAGCTAACATTACTCTATCTGTGAGTGATTCTAACCCTGTTTGAATTTTCAGCTGCAAAATAAAAAATGGTTGGCCATAAGTCTTAGAATTTCGGGTTTCCCAGCTTTTGGAATAATCCCTAACTATCCAACGACATTACACAACTTTTCAACAGAGAGGGGTTTTAACCTGTACCGAGTTACTTCACTCTGTATGTAATTCCTTTATTGGGAATGTAACTCCTTTATTTAAAAAATCGAGAGAGACAGAAAGCAAGAACAATTATGAGGTAGAGATAGGGTAGATAGGAAAAAACGTTTTCCTTAGCGGAGGTGTCAATAACCAGGGGGCATTGATTTAAATTAAGGGGCATGAGGTTTAGATCGGAGTTGAGGGGAAGAAAAATCACCCAGAGGGTATTTGGAATCCAGAACACACTGCCTGAAGGGGCTGCAGAGGCAGGAACCCTCCACAACATTTACGAATTATTTAGATGAGCACTTGAAACGCCATAGCGTACAAGGTTACGGGCCAGTTGCTGGAAAATGGGGTTAGAATGCATAGGCTTGTTGGCTGGCACAGACACAGTGGGCCGAAGGGCCTGTTTCTTTGCTGTATAACTCTGTGACACTTCCAATTTCTCGTTTGTCATTGCGTTACAATCACGAGAACCTCCATATTTCTGATACAGCCAGGTGAGAAGGGGTCCCAATCTCCCCTCTTGTCCTATCTTTTCTTTGTTCACAACGGGGTTTATTCCTTTTTAGCAGTGGACGTGCTGACCACCTCAGTGAGTATTTTACCTTTTACCTTTATTGTGATCGTGAAAGAACCAATCAGACAGGTTTTCTTAAGTTTAATCAAGAAGTGAATTTATTGTACTTTAAAATCTAAAATGAATCTAAATAAAATAATGGACATATACGGTAGATATTCATGCACAAACTCACAGGAAAATCACACAAATGAATTATACAGAGAGAAATAAATTTGTATTTGGATTGGAGTCCAGAATAAATTAAAAATAAACAAAGTCTGTGAGGCTGGATAATTATGTGGCCTGCGCCTTTGCCACCCTTATTTATGAGTTTCATGTCATCTTCTAGCGTTGAAATTATGTTCTTTTGCATATAAGTCTCTATTACTTGTATATCTATCTACATGTCAGGAAGAGCACTGATGCGAATACTGACCCCTGAGAAACAGCAATTTATACTCCCCCTCCACCAGTCTGAACAAAGTCTGTTCACCACTTCTCTCTGCTTTCTGTCCCTGAGTCAGTGTCAGATTCACACTATCACTGTCAAATTATTCCATGTGTTCTATTTTTCATAACAAGTCTATGAAATATCATTTGATCACAGGCCTTTTGAAAGTCCGTATACATAACATGAAACACACTCTCCTCATCAACACTCACAGTTATGTTATCAATGAACTTGATCAAGATTATCGGACGTGATTGGTCATTACTTACCCGTGCTGTTTGTCATTTATTATCCCATGTTTTTCCAAGAAAGATATATTTTGTACAGGCATATGGCCTCTAGAAATTTCCAACCACCGACATTAGACTGACTGGTCAGTAGCTACAGGATTTATCTAATGTCTCATTTTATAAGCAGGGTGTAACATTTACAACCCTGCAGTCCCCTGTCATCACTCTCAGATCCAAGGAGGATTGAAAGCTTCCAGCCAGTGCCTCTGCTTTTTCCACCATTCTTTCCCTCAACAAACATCGTATGTCCCATCTGGACTGAGGAACACTTCTACTCTATTGTGGTACAAAAAATATTGGATTGAAAGAGGTTAACTGAACTTGTTTGTTCATTAACTGTAATTAATGTCAGTCACTACGGACCCTAATTGTGTCACTGGAGGGTTTCCCTCTTCTATTAATAAGGGACTCCTTTCAATGTGTTAACTCATAGTGTCAGTGGGAGCATGAACCCCGGCATTAACAGGGATCCGTGGCTGCAGAGAGAGAGAGAGGATCGATCCAAATCTGAGGACAATAGATTGGAATGTTCCAACAATGGGTCAGAATCTGAGAACAATAGATTGGAATGATAGAACAATGGGTCAGAATCTGAGAACAATAGATTGGAATGTTACAACAATGGGTCAGAATCTGAGGACAATAGATTGGAATGTTACAACAATGGACAGCAGGAGTATCTCCTATTTGGTTTGGCCTGGTTACTGCTGGGTATTTTTGGATGACATTAGAATTGCGGATCTATTATGCTCTGAAGATAATTCAAATGGTTTACTACCCTATCCTCGCTATTATTGGTGGCCCTGGTATGTCTCTGCATCCAACTATTAGATCCATAAACCATATTCCACTGATATGGTGTTTTTGTGAATTAAATTTGGGAAGAATTAAGCCACTGTCTTCAGTCTCTGTCACAAACTCCACTCTACATCCACTATCTGCATTCACCTCCCTACCCAATGTCTGAGGCTGAAACAGACTGTTTGGAACCTCTGTGTTATATTTATACTTGAGCTGAGTTCATTCCCATATTTTCCTCAACACCAGCTCTCCCTACTACCACCTCTGTTGTATCACCCATCATCACCTCTGCCTCAGCCCATCTGCTGCATAAACCCTCATCTGTGCCTTTGTTAAATCCACACTTGACTATTCCAATTCTATCCTGGTCATCCTCCCAGTTATAAATCTCCATAAACCAAAGCCCATCCAGAACTCTGCTGCCTGTATCCTATCTCACACTAAATCCCGATCACCCATCAGCCCTGTGTTCACTGATCTACATTGGCTACCGGTCTGGCAGCACCTTAATTTTAATATTCTCATTCGTGTTTGAATCCCTCCATGGACTCACCCTTCCAATTAGTCCTTTTGCCCTGTACATTTCACATATTATTGAAAATCTTATGCATTCAAGTCTTTATCCAATTCCCGTTTTGAAGTGAGTTGCTTTCACTCGATATCTTCCTCTGCTGTGATTTTCACTCTATGTCGGCACTGGTGCCAACACTATGGAAACCTGGATCCATAAAATGATGTGAACGGCACAGCCGGCCACTTCTAGTGTGGCCAGCACTGTGTCCCGTGCTGGGCAGGGATCTAGCCTGGGTATACCATGCCTATGCTGTTAGTGTGAGGAAGGGTTTGAATTGACGTCAATAAGTCATTCCAACAGCTTTGATGTACTTCTTTGACACTTTATCTCTGTATGTCCATTGACCACCTGTGTAGTCATTCTCAGCTGAACACACATTCAGCAGCACGAGGAACCCCCTCTAATGTTACTCAAAAGGACCAGACATCCAACTTACAGGTGAGGGGCTTTTGACTTACTTCTGTTATTTTGAAAAAGTGGAGGTGCTGTGGATGGTTTTCTGGAGGTTGTGCTGTGAGCTGCTGTAGACATTCAGCGGGGAAAGAGGATTTGGTGACCCAACTCTGGACGAGATATGGGGACTGCATTTACAGTGTCTCTGGCTCTCTAACATGACTAACAAATGGAACAGGGGCTGCAGAGAGGGGAAGCTCTATAAAGAGGGAGGAGGAAGGGGCCCTCCCCTACCCACCCCGGGTTTTCCAAGAGCTCTTTTCCTACCTACACCTAACCCTGGAGCAGTGTGTGAGGTGACTCTGATTCAATAAGGAGGTGGTCACAGAGCTGTGTCAACTCCTGTAACACGACCTGGAGCTTCACACCAGGGTGAGGACGGAGCTGGCAGTGGCTGTTAAGG
Organism: Heterodontus francisci; assembly: GCF_036365525.1. Taxonomy (NCBI): domain Eukaryota; kingdom Metazoa; phylum Chordata; class Chondrichthyes; order Heterodontiformes; family Heterodontidae; genus Heterodontus; species Heterodontus francisci. The sequence continues at coordinate 245,413 of NW_027141631.1, read as the reverse complement.
TCTCAGTTGCATTGCACTTCTATGTATCTTAGAAAATTGATAATAAAACAAACTTAAAGGCTTTGTATCTGAATGCACGAAACCTTTGGAACAAAATAAATGAGCTAATAGGGACAACTAGAAATAAATGGGTATGATTTCGTGGCGATTACTGAGACGTGGTTGCAGGGAAGTCAGGCTTGGGAATAGAATATCCAAGGGTACTTAGTATTTTGGAAGGATAGACAGAAAGGAAAAGGAGGAGGTGTAGCTTTGTTAGTAAAGAAAGAGATCAGTGCTGTGGTGAGAAATGATATAGGCACTGGAGATCAAGACATAGAATCAGTCTGGGTAGAAATATGAAATAGCAAGGCAAAGAAGTCCCAGGTGGGAGTAATCTATAGGCCCCCAAACAGTAGTTCTGCAGTGAGGCACAGTATGAACCAAGAAATACTGGGGCTTGTAAGAAAGGTACGGCAATAACCATGGGTGATTTTAATATGCATAGAGGCTGAATTAATCAAATTGGCAAAGGTAGCCTCGGGGGAGCTATTCTAGATTTGATACTGTGAAATGATGTGGGATTAATTAATGATCTCATTTTAATGATCCTCTATGGAACAGAGATTATAGCATGCTGGAATTTAAAGTTCAGTTTGAAAGCGAGAAACTGGATTTCCACACTTGCGTTCTGGAGTTAAACAAAGGTTATTACATCTGCATGAGGACAGATTTAGCCCGAGTGGACTGGGCAGGAAGACTAAAAGGTAGGACAGTTGATGAGCAGTGGCAGATGTTTAAGGAGATATTCAATTCCTCCCAACTAAAACATATTCCAGAGAGGAAGAAAGATTCTAGGAGGGGGAAAACATCCATGGCTAAGCAAGGAGGTTAAGGATAACATAAAAACAAAATCTAAGGCATACCATATTGCAAAGGCCAGTGGCAGGCTGGAAGATTGGGAAATTTTTAATGATCAACAAAGGGTTACTAAAGAAGTAATAAAAAGAGCAAAGGTAAATTATGAAAGAAAACTAGCGCAAAATATAAAAAAGGATCGAAAAAACTTCTTTAAGTATATAAAAGGTAAGAGAGTAGCTAAAGTGAATGTTGGTCCCTTAGAGGATGAGACTGGGAAGTTGATAGAGGGGAACACAGAAATGGTGCAGACACTAAATCAATATTTTGCCTCAGTTTTCACGGTGGAGGACACCAGTACTATCTAAATAGTAACAGGTAATACAGAGGTTATAGAAAGAGAGGGATTTAGAACAATCATCATTACCAGGTAAAAAGTGCTGAACAAATTATTGAGATTGAAGGCAGACAAGTCCCCAGGGCCTGATGGCCTACATCAGAGGGTCTTCAAGGAAGTGGCAGCATATTATTATTATTATTTTAATAATCTTATTCTTGTGTTTGAATCCCTCCCTGGCCTCACCCCTCCCATTAGTCTCATTGTGTTCATTCCCATATCCCAGAAAAACCTTTGCCTTCAAATCTATTTCCATGTTTCCTTTTAAAGTGAATTTCCTTCCATCTCTATCTGCCTGGTGATCATTTTCGGTTCTACAACACCACTCTTTCCTACACTATGGAAGCCTGGATCCACAAAAGGTGTGAGCTGAGCTACCAGCCACTTCTGGCATGGTGTGCACACCGTCCCACGCTGTGCAGCATTCTATCCCGGGTGAACATTGTGTGCACTCGTACAATGAGGAGTTATGGAATGTCACATCAAACTGCTATTCCAGTACTTTGATGTACGTCTTTGAAACTTGGTCTGTGCATGTCCACTGACCGCCTGTGTTAGTCACGGTCAGCTGGACAAACATTCAGCAGCACGAGGAACCCCCTCTCGTGTTATTTAAATGTATCAGACATGCAAGCTACAGGTGACGGGCTTTTGACTTAATTCTGCTGTTGTAAAGTCAGTGGAGGTGCTGTGGGTGGTTTTCTATCGTTTGCGTTGTGAGCTGCTGCAGACATTCAGGGAGGACAGAGGATTTGGTGACCCAACTCTGGACGAGGTATGGCGACTGTAGTTACAGTGTCTCTGGGACTGTAACATGACTAACAAATGGAGCAGAGGCTGCAGAGAGGGGAAGCTCTGTAAAGAGAGAGGAGGAGGGGACTCGGTCCTACCCACCCCGGGTTTGCCAAGAGCACTTTTCCTACCTACACCTAACCCAGGAGCAGTGTGTGAGGTGACTCTGATTCAATAAAGAGGTGGTCACAGTGCTGTATTAGCTCCTGTAACATGACCTGGAGCCTCACACCAGGGGGAGGACGGAGCTGTCAGTGGCCGTTAACGTCGCAGTTTCATTGAACTTCGATGTATCTCGACCTTTCCATGCAGAAGCAGCTGACACACCCATCATTGATTAATGGAATCACTTTTGGCACAGAGGGAGTCCATTCTGCCTATCGAGACGGTGCCCGTTCTCTGTTGATCAATTCACTCAGTCCTGCTCCCACACTTGATCCCCATAGCCCTGCATGTTCTCTTCCTTCAAGTACCCATCCAGTTTCCTTTTGAAATTGTAATGAATGATCAAATTGGGAGGAAGTAAAGCTGGTAACAGGAGGTAGAAAAGTAGAAAGTGACATTAGAATCAGGCAACACAAAAGTGAGCATCAACTTGTCTTAGAATGCTGAATGTCAAGATGACAAGGTTAAGGGCGCTCTACCTGAATGGACGCAGTATTCCCAACAAGATTGATGATTTAAAGGCCGAAATGTAGGTAATTATGTCTGATCCAATTTCATAACGGAAATGTGGCGACAGGGTGACCAAGCCTGAGAACTGAATATACAAGTATGTTCGACATATATGAAGGATAGGCAAAAAGCCTGTGCTGATAATATGGGATGGGATCAGTACATTAGTAAAGGAGGATCTCAGGGCTCAAGAACAAAATGTGGAATCTTTTTGGGTGGAGCTAAGAAACAGCAGGGGGCAGTAAACATTGTTAGGAGTTTTTTTATGGAGCACCAAACAGTAGTGGCAGTGTGGGGGATGGCATTAATCAGGAGATTAGAGCATCATGTAGCATGGGTAATACAGTATTCACGGGTGACTTCAATCTTCATTTCGATTGGGTAAACCTAATGAGAACTTCTGCTAGGGATGACAAGTTTCTGGAGTGTGTTAGGGATGATTTTCCGGAGCATAAGTTGAAGAACCGATTAGAAAACAGTCTGTTTTAGATCTAGTATAATGTAATGCGACAGGGTTAACTAATGTTATTGTAAAATAACATTTAGAGATGAATGACCATAATAGAATTTTACATGATGTTTGAACGTGCAATCTTAAGCCAGGGTGTTAAATTTGAACAAAGTAAATTATGAAGGTATGAGGGGCAAATTGGCCGAGGTGGAATGTAAACATGCATTGAAAGGTATGACAGTGCATAGGTAATGGATAGTCTTTAAAGAAATATTGCATAATTTACAGAAGCTATACATTCTATCAAGGCACATAGACCCCAAAAGTAAAGGCAGTCAACAGTGGATAACAACAGAAGTTAAGGACTGCATAAGATTAAAAGAAAATGCCTAGAAAGTTGCCATAAATAGTAGAAAACCTGAGGATTGGGAGGATTTCAGAATATAACAAAGGAGGATGAAGAAACTGATAAAGAAATGGAGACTAGAATATGAATGTTAGCTAGCAAAAATATAAAAGCGGGCTGTAAAAACGTCTACAGGTACGGAGAAAGGAAACGTTTGGCGAAGATAAATGTGGGTCCATTACAGGCAGAGTCAGGAGAATTTATAATGGGGAATAGAGAAATGGCAGAGAAGCTAAATGATTATTTTGTGTCTGTCTTCACTGAGGAACATGTAAGAAATCTCCCAGAATTAGAGATCCAAGATGTTGGGGGAAAGAGGAATTGAAGGAAATTAATATTAGTCAGGAGCTTGTGTTTGTGAAATTAATGGAGCTGAAGCTTGATACGTCCCCAGGACCTGATATCCTAAATCCCAGAGTGTTGAAAGAGCTAGCAATGCAGATAGTGGATGCATTGGTGATCATCTTACAACATTCTATAGATTCGGGTTCCTGGAGATTGGAAGGTAGCAAATGTCACCCCACTATTTAAGAAAGGAGGGAGAGAGAAAACAGGGAATTACAGATCTGTTAACATTACGTTAATCGTTCGGAAAATGTTAGAATCTATTCGAAAGGATGTGATCAATGGGCACTTGGATAATAATGACCTGATTGGCATAGTCAACATGGATGGATGAATAGGAAATCATGTTTAAGAACCTGTTGGTGCGGGAAGTGAGTGAGTGGGAATGGCCTGGAAATCACTGCCTACGAGGGTGGTGGACGCAGTGATGGTGAATGATTTCAAAAAGATATTGGATGGATACTTGAGGGAAATAAACTTGCAGGAATGTGGAGACAACTGGGGAATGAAACTGTCTGGATTTATCTACAAAGAGCAGGCATAGACTCGATGGGACAAATGGCCTCATTCTGTGCTGAAATGACTATGACTCGACGACTCTCTGACAGGGGAATACTATTACTACTGATTTCCTATACTGGGCAAGTTTCTAATGGACTGGGCAGTATCACCCTGTTGAACCCCGTGATCTAAGTGAAATGCTTGATGCCCCAGAACATGGTTAACAAATGTTCTTCACAAACGGAGTAAACCAGTTCAGACCCATTCACAATTCTGGAGTCATTCACAATGGGAAGTAGTTTCTCCTGGTTTTCTTTACATAGGACAGCAACCAGGCTTTTCACTGTGACCCCCATCGCCATGTCAGACGAATGAAGTCTTGTCAGAGTTAAGTGAGATAAGACACGTTGCCTGGGCGAAAGCTGTCTTCATTCGTGTTACTGCTTCAATCCAACCGGGTTAAACCTGGTCATCACCATCATTAGGTAGTTCATAAAGAGGAGTCACAGTCTCTGCAAATCGAAGGATGAGGGTCCACTGATACCCCACAAGCCTGAGGATAGGACACAGGGCAGTATTTGAGGTGGACAACGATAAACATTGGATGAGGGTCCACTGATACCCCACCAGCCTGAGGATAGGAGACAGGGCAGTCTTTGAGGTGGACAGGGGTGGACACTGGATGAGCGTCCACTGATACCCCACCGGCCTAAGGATAGAACACAGGGCAGTCTTTGATGTGGGCAGGGGTAGACACTGGATGAGCGTCCACTGATACCCCACCAGCCTGAGGATAGGACACAGGGCAGTCTTTGATGTGGGCAGGGGTAGACACTGGATGAGGGACTAATGATACCTCGACCCTGAGGATAGGACACAGGGCAGTCTTTGAGGTGGACAGGGGTAGACACTGGATGAGGGACTAATGATACCTCGACCCTGAGGATAGGACACAGGGCAGTCTTTGAGGTGGACAGGGGTGGACACTGGATGAGCGTCCATTGATAGCACACCAGCCTGAGGATAGGACACAGGGCAGTCTTTGAGGTGGACAGGGGTAGTCACTGGATGGTCTCCACCTGATGTTCGTCTGGGCTGGTGCAGGATGATCCAACCTGGACACTTGAAATTTGACACGATCTTGCACAGCTGGGCCTGACATGCATGGTCTTTCAGTCCAGCTCCCAAAGTTATTGCAGCAGTTCCTGTAAAAGGGTTAAATGCGTGGACACGGTCTGTGGTGATGAGGAGGAGACCATCGACACATTGCAGCAAGCAGGAAGACTGTGAAAAGCTCATAAGGGCCCGGCTGTACGTTAGTGGGAAATAGTGGAGTTATCATGGATCCCCTTGTGACAGACATGTCCAGGGTACCTCTGGTCCTCAGAAGTGAATGTGAATTTAAATTGTTCCTCGAGCTTTACTGGAATACTCCAATAACGATTAGAGATATCCAGGGTGGTGAAGACAGCCCTGCCACTGGGAATCCGGGAGAGTAGGATAGGTGTCTTTCAGACATCCGGGATCACACAGGGATGACTGAGTTGAGTTTGTGATGGTCAATAGTCAGTCACCAGCTGCCATACGGTTTTCTAACCGGCCAACTGGGGCAGTTAGTAATGAATGTGTCTTTGTGAACTACACCCTGGTATAACAATAACCTGATAGTGTCTGGAATATATGATATAATCTCAGCTCGCAAAGAATACTGCTTCATGGAGCATGCAATGGTCAGTTAATATCTTCCGGTCTGCTCATGTTTCCACAGTCATCTTAATGAGTTGTGAATACACTCAGCACCGACTCGAGAATCGCCTGCACCTCAGGGTCATCAGAGGTGTCTGGTTCACACTCCTCTGATATTTTAATCAGGAATATTGAAGGTGCACTGGACACCAGAGTTGGGTATGGTTTAATGTTCTACAGTATACAAATATAGGGATAATCAATTACTGCTGATAACCTTTGAGCACATTACTGCCCAGTAGTCCCTGTCCATTATGTCGGATCATATAAAAGGGAGGTAGGACTTTGACATGAACTCTGTTGCCACTCCTACACCACTGTAACATCTGAGCTCGGGTCACAGATTAACCGAAAGGAGGTCGAAGGGTCACAAGCAATTTATTGCAGGGAAACCATTGGAAAAAAATCGGAGGGACCGGATTAATCTCCACGTGGAAAGGCAGGGATTAATCAGGGATAGTCAGTATAGCTTTGTCAAGGGGAGTTCGTGTCTAACTAAATTGATTGATTATTTTCGAGGTGGTGACTAGGGGTGTAAATAAGGGTAAAGCAGTAGTCTACAAGGACTTCAGTAAGGCATTTGATAGGGTATCGCATGGGAGATTTGTTAAGAAGGTAAGAGCCCATGGGATTCAGGGCAATTTGGCAAATTGGATCCAAAATTGGCTTAGCGGCAGGAGGCAGAGCGTGATGGTCAAGGGCTGTTTTTGCAAGTGGAAGCCTGTGACCAGTGGTGTACTGCAGGGATCGGTGTTGGGACCCTTGCTGTTTGTAGTGTACATTAATAATTTAGACGTGAATATAGAAGGTCAGATCAGTAAGTTTGCAGCTGACACGAAAATTGATTGTTTTGTAAATAGTGAGGAGGAAAGCCTCAGATTACAGGACCTTGTTGTACTTGTTCATAGATCACTGAAGGCAGCAGCACAGGTAGACAATGTGGTCAGGAAGACGTATGGGACACCTGCCTTTATTAGCCAAGGCGTAGAATATAAGAGCATGGAGGTTATGATGGAATATTATTAAACTCCAGTTCGGCCACAACTGGAGTACTGTGTATAGTTCTGGTTGCCACACTACAGGAAGGATGTGATGGCAATGGAGAGGGTGCAGAATAGATTCACCAGGATGTTGCCTGGGCTGGAGTATTTCAGCTATGAAGAGCGACAGGAAAGGCTAGGGTTGTTTTCCTCAGAGCAGAGAAGGATGAGGGGTGTCATGATTGTGGGATACAAAATTGTGAGGGGCATTGATAGGTTCGATATGAAGAATCTATTTTCCCTTAGCGGAGGGGTCAATAGCCAGGGGGAATTGACTTAAGGTAAGGGGCAGGAGATTTACAAAGGCATTTGAGGAAAATAATTTTCTCCCAGAGGGTGGTTGGAATCTGGAAGGCACTGCCTTAAGAGAGGGTCTGGGCAGGAACACTCACAACATTTCAGAAGTATTTCGATGAGCACTTGAAACGCCATAGCATACAAGGCTACAGGCCAAGTGCTGGGAACTGAGATTAGAATAGTTTGGAGCTTGATGGCCAGCACAGACAGAATGGGCTGAAGGTCCTGTTTCTGTGCTGTATATCTCTATAATTCTGTGACTCTTTGAGGAGTAACAGTTCAAATAGAGCATGACATAAGAAGAGACATAGTGTACATTCAACCTGTGGCAGGTGAGAATGCCTTTCAGCTATGGATCAGATGTTAGAAGCTATTATTAAAGACGTTATAGCAGGGCATGTAGAAAAAATCAAGGTGATCAGGGAGAGACAACATGGTTTTGTGAAAGGGAAATCATGTTTAACCAATATATTGGAGTTCTTTGAAGAAGTAACATGTACTGTGGATAAAGGGGAACTGGTGGATCTACAGTACTTAGATTTCCAGAAGGCATTTGATAACGTGCCACATCAAACGTCATTGTGGAAAATAAAAGCTCATCATTTGGGGGTAACATAATTGGCATGGATAGAGGATTGGCTAGCTAACAGAAAACAGAGTGGGCAAAATGGGTTATTTTCTGGTTGGCAAGCTGCGACGATTGGTGTGCCACCGCGATCAGTGCTGGGGCCTCAGCTTTTACAATTTATATAAATGATTTTGATGAATGGACCGAAGGTATGCTTGCCAAATTTGCTATTGACTCCAAGATTGGTAAGAAGGTAAGTGCTGAAGAGGACATAAGGAGGCTACAAAGGGATATAGATAAGCTAAATGAGTGGTCAAAGAACTGGCAAATGGAGTATAATGTGGGAAAAGGTCAAACTGTCCATTTTGGCTGGAAGACTTCACTGTTACCTCGAGACTTGGTCTGTGCATGTCCACTGACTGCCTGTGTTATACCCTCTCAGCTGAACATACATTCAGCAGCACCAGGAAGCCCCGCTAGTGTTATTTAAAAGGACCGGGCATCCAACTTACAGGTGAAGGGCTTTCGACTTGCTTCTGCTATTGCAAAGTTAGTGGAGGTGCTGGGAATGGTTTTCTAGAGGTTGTGTTGTCAGCTGCAGCAGACATTCAGGGAGGACAGAGGATTTGGTGACACAGCTCTGGACGATGTATGTGGACTGTAGTTACAGTGTTTCTGGGTCCGTAACATGACCAACAAATGGAGCAGAGGCTGAATAGAGGGAAAGCTCTGCAAAGAACAGGGGGAGGGGGCTCTGCCCTACCCATCCCGGGTTTTCCAAGAGCGAAAAGAGCAATGGTCCTTATACCGAGCCCTGGGGAACACCACTGTATACTCCCATCGAGTCTGAACAACAACCTTTCACCACTTCTCTCTGTCTACTGTTCATTAGTCAATGTTAAATCCACACTGTCACTGTCCCTTTACTCCATGGGGTTCAGCTTTTCTAACCTGTCTGTTGAATGTCACTTGATCAAACACCTTTTGAAAGATCATATATATAAATTCAATCACACCACCCTCATCAACTCTCTCCATTGTTTCACGAAAGAACTCCACCAAGTTTACCTGAGCAGCACCTCTCTCCACTCCTCCACTGTTGTTAAATTATCCAACAGCTTATCCGACATCCAGTGCTGGATGAGCAGAAATTTCCTCCAATTAAATATTGGGAAGACTGAAGCCATTGTTTTCACGCCCCACTCCAACTCTGTTCCCTTGCTATTGATTCCATCCCTCTCCCTGTATCAGTCGAAGATTCAGACAATTTGTTCTGCAGCCTTGGTGTCACATGTTTCAGTGCTGTATCTCTAATCTAATCTAATCTAATTTAATCACAAAATGAGCTTTAACCTCATTTCCAGGATATCAATACAACCGCCTATTTCCACCTCAGTTAGAGCACCCGACTTCACCCCTGTCTCAGCCTATCTGCTGCTGAAACTCATTCATGCTTTCCTTACCCCAAGACATGACTACTCCAACACACTCCTCTCTGATTTCCCTCCTGCTGCTCTCTGTTAACTTAATGTCCTCCAGAACTCTGCTGCCAGGTCCTAAATCGTGCCAAGTCCGGTGCACATGTCACTGACCGACTTTGACTCCTGATCAAGTATTGTCTTTATTTAAATTCTCAACTTATTTTTCCTCCATGACCTCGCCCCCGTCCCGTATCTGTAAGATCCGTCCCCACAACCCTTCAATCTATCTGTGCTCCTCTAATTCCAGCCTCTTGTGCATCCCTGATATTAACTGTTCCACCATTGGTGACCACACCTTCAGTTGCCTAGGCTCCAAGCTCTCGAATACCCTCCTTGCACCTCGCCGTCTCTCCATCCCGCCACCTCTCCACCACCCTTTCCTCTTTTAAGACACCCATTAAAACCTATCTCTTTGACCACGCTTTTGCTCCTCTGACCTAATAATTTCTTATATCTCTCGATATCATGTTTTGTTTTATAATGAAGCATCTTGGGATGTTTCATTACATTAAAGGCACTATATAAAATACGTTGTTGTTGTTGTCGTTTGCCAGAAATGATTTGGAATTCGCATTTGCATGCTGCTTCTCAGTTATTATCCCTTTTTGAGCAGGGCATACTTATCTCCTGGCTGTGACCTTTAGAAATTTCCAAACACCGACATTAGATTGACTGGTCAGTAAATACAGGTTTTACCCCATCTCTCCTTTTTTAAACATGGTGCAACATGTACAACCCTCCAGTCCTCTGTTATCACTCCCATATCCAAGGAGGATCAGAAGACTCTGTCCAGGGCCTATGCTACTTCCACATTTCCTTTCCTCAGTAACCCTCATACATCCCATACAGATCGAGTAAATGTTCTACTTTTTTGAGGTACAAAAAGTGTTGGATGGGAAGTGGTTAACAGAACCTGTTTGATCAGTGACTGTCGTTAATGACAGTCTCCATGGACCCTAATTGTGTCACTGGAGGTTTTCCATCTTCTATTAATAAGGGATTCCTTTCAAGGTTTAATACCATTGTGACAGTGGATTATCAGCTTCACCACTTACAGGCATCAGCAGCACCAGAGAGAGGGAGAGGATAGATCGGAACCTGAGAACAATAGATTGGAATGTTACAAAAATGGGTCAGAATCTGAGAACAGTGGAATGGAATGTTACAAATGTGGGCAGAGGATTATCATGGCCTCTTTACATACTTTCTACGTATGATTCGCTGTCTTTAACATCCCAGATCTATTACACAATGTTGATAAGACAACACATTTCCTATCCCATCCTTGCTATTGTTGGTGTCCCTGGTAAGTTTGTCAATATTACAAACCATTTTTAACTGCGTTACTGTTACTGGAATTTACTCTGCCCTCCTTCCTGCTGCTGTTATTCCTGGTGAATCTCTGTCTCCAGCTATTAGCTCAACAATCGTTGCTAATGATATTATAGTTCTCGTAATTTATTCTCATCTTTCCTGTTGTACTGCCCTGCGAAGTCTTTATTTCCACATATAAGATCTGTAAACCCTGATTCACTGAAATACTGTTCAAGTAATTCTGTCTTTTTCTCTGAAGCCCGAAGCCAATGTTATTGGTCTCCATAAGAAATTCTGTCCCATATCTGTGAACGACATACTCCAAGTCCAATGTTTGAGGCTGAACCCGACTGTTTGCAACCTCTGTGTTCTATTTAAACCTGAGCTGTGTTCATCTCCATATTCTCCCCATCACAAACCCTGCCTACTACCACCTCTGTAATATCACCCATCTTCACCTCTGCCTCAGCCGATCTGCTGCATAAACCCTCATCTGTGCCTTTGTTAAATCCACACTTGACTATTGCATTTCTATCCTGGTCATCCTCCCAGTTATGAATCCGCCATAAATCACAGCCCATCCATAACTCTGCTGCCTGTATCCTAACTCTCACCAAATCCCGATCACCCATCACCCCTGTGCTCACTGATCTACAACGGCTCCCAGTCTGGCAGCACCTTCACTTTAATATTCCCATTCTTCTGTTAGAATCCCTCCATAGCCTCACCCCTCCAATTAGATCAATTCCAGTCTTCATACCTATATTACAAAAAAACCTTTGCCTTCAAATCCATTTCCTGGTCCCCCTTTAAAGTGAATTTCATTCCCTCCCTATCTCTCCCTGGTGTTGATTTTCGGCTCTGTAGCACCACTGTTTCCCACAATGGAAGTCTGGATCCACAAAAGGGTGTGAGATGAGCTAAAGGCACTTCTGGTGTGGCCTGCACACTGCTTCGTGCTGTGCCCGGGTGTACATTGTGTGTACGAGTAGCATGAGGAGTTGTGGAATGTCACATTTTAAGGATTCCAGCAGCTTTGATGTACATCTTTGAAACGTGGACTGTGCATGTTAACAGACCGCCTGTGTTGGTCACTTTCAGCTAAACATACATTCAGCAGCACGAGGAACTTCATCTAATGCCATTGAAAATTTATAGGCAGTTAACCTACAGGTGAAGGGCTTTCGACTTCCTTCAGCTATTGAAAAGTTAGTGGAGGTGCTGTGGATGGTTTTCTGGTGGTTGTGTTTTGAGCTGTGCAGACATTCAGGGACGACAGAGGATTTGATAACCCAACACTGGACGAGGTATGGGGACTGTAGTTACAATGTCTCTGTGTCTGTAACATGATCAACAAATGGAGCAGAGGCTGCAGAGAGGGGAAGCTCTGTAAAGTGGGAGGAGGTGGGGGCTCTGCCCTACATACCTCTTGTTTTCCAGGAGCAAAAACAGCAGTGGTCCGAATGCCAAGTCCCGGGGAACACCACTGCATACTCCCATCGAGTCCGAACAACAACCTTTCACCACTTCTCTCTGTTTACTGTTCCATAGTCAATGTTATATCCACACTGTTACTGTCCCTTTAAACCATAGGGTTCAGTTTTCCTAACCTGTCTATTGAATGTCACTTGATCAAACACCTTTTGAAAGTCCATATATATAACTTCAATCACACCACTCTCATCAACCCTCTCCATTGTTTTATCAAAGAACGCCATCATGTTTACCTCACCATCACCTCTCTCCACTCCTCCACTGTTGTTAAATTATCAGACTGGTTATCCGAAATCCAATTCTGGATGAGCAGAAATTTCCTCCAATTAAATATTGGGAAGACGGAAGTCATTGTTTTCACTCCCCACTCCAACTCTGTTCCTTGCTATTGATTCCATCCCTCTCCTTGGTAACTCTCTGAGATTGAGGCAGTCTGTTTCAAACCTCGGTGTCACATTTGGGACAACATTAATAGGCACACGCACAAATGTGGGATAATTATGGAAGACCAGCACGGATTTGTTAAGGGAAAATGGCGTTTTACTAACTTGCTGGAGTTTCTGAAGAGGTGAAATGGAAGATTGATGACGGCAATGCTGTTGATCTGGTGTAAATGGAATTCCAAAAGGCATTTGATAAAGTGACACACAACAGACTTGTGAGCAAAGTTGTCGCTCATCGAATAAAAAGGACAGTACCAACATGAAACTAAATTGGTTGAGTGACAGGAAACAGAGTGTAGTGATTAATGGATGCTTTTCGGGCTGGAGAAAGGTTTGTAGTAGAATCAAACAAAATACTGCAGATGCTGGAAATGTGAAATTAAAACAGAAAGTGATGGAAATACTCAGCACGTCTGGCAGCATCTGTGGAGAGAGAAGAAGTGTTAATGTTCCAGGTGTGAGATCTTTCATCAGACGTGGCAAAGGTTAGAAATGTAATAGGTTTTAAGCAAATAAAGTGGAGGTATTGGGGAAAACACAAGGACAGAAATGTGAAAAGTAGAGCGGGAGTGGCGGGTGGAGGGTGTTGAAATAACAAGCGACTGGAAGCTCGGTGTCATGCTTTTGGACTGAATGGAGGTGCTCCACAATGTGGACACCCAATCTGTCTTTTACCTGCGGCGGTGTTCCAGTGAACAGCAACGTCAGCTCGAGGAACAGCACGTCATTGTCCGAATAGGCACTCTTCAGACTTCCGGACTGAACATTGAGTTCAATAATTTCTGATCAAGACTGGTTCTTTTAATTATTTAGCTTTATCATATATTTTTGCCATTTCCTGGCCTTAAACTGGATTTTTTTATGTTGCTGCTTTTGGCGAGGGCTGTTCATTATTTTGTCATTTAACACCCACTCTGCACTAACGTTTTGTCTTTCACCACACCACAAGCACACTCTCTTTGCCTTTGCACCATGACCTCCTTGTCAGTTAATCTCTATGACCCTCTGTCTTATCAACACCTCTTTTTTCCTCTTTTGCCCCACCCTTGCTTTATTTCCGTAAAACCTGACCTTTCTAACCTTTGCCAATTCTGATGAAAGGTCACAGGCCTGAAGCGTTAACTCTGCTTCACTCTCCACAGATGCTTCCAGACCTGCTGAGTCTTTACAGCACTTCTTGTTTTCATTTAAGACTTGTAGTGGAGTTCCCCAGGGATCAATGTTGGGATCGTTTCTCTTCCTGACAAATATTAATGACATGGACCTTGGTGCACACGGCACAATTTCAAAGTTTGCAGATGATGCAAAGCTTGGGAGCATTGTGAACTGTGAGGAGGATAGTGTAGAAATTCAAATGGACATAGACAAGTTGGTGGAATGGACAGACAGGTGGCAGATGAAATTCAATGTGGAGAAATGTGATGTGATTCATTTCGATAGGAAGAACATGGAGAGGCAATATAGAATAAATGGTACTACTCAGAGAAGGCTGAGAGGAGATTTGAAAAAAAGGTATTCACAAATTTGATGTGTCTGGACAGAGTGGATAGGGAAAAACTGTTCCCACTCCTGAAAGGTTCTGAAACGAGAGGGCAAAGGGCGGCACAGTGGCGCAGTGGTTAGCACCGCAGCCTCACAGCTCCAGGGACCCGGGTTCGATTCTGGGTACTGCCTGTGCGTAGTTTGCAAGTTCTCCCTGTGTCTGCGTGGGTTTTCTCCGGGTGCTCCGGTTTCCTCCCACATGCCAAAGACTTGCAGGTTGATAGGTTAATTGGCCATTATAAATTGCCCCTAGTATAGGTAGGTGGTAGGGAAATATATAGGGACAGGTGGGGATGTGGTAGGAATATGGGCTTAGTATAGGATTAGTATAAATGGGTGGTTGATGGTCGGCACAGACTCGGTGGGCCGAAGGGCCTGTTTCAGTGCTGTATCTCTAAACTAAAAACTAAACTAAACTAATTGGTAAAAGAAGCAGATGCTGACATGAGGAAAACGTTTTCACACAACGAGTTCTTAGGATCTGGAATGTGCTGCCTGAGAGTGTGGTGGAGGCAGATTCAATCGAGGCAAACAGGAGGAAGTTGGATAGCTTTCTGAAATGGAAGTTTGTACAGAGTTACAGGGAGAAGGCAGGGGAGTGACACTAGATGAATTGCTCTTTTGGACAGCCAGTGCAGACACGATGGACTGAATGGCCGCCTGTAACAATTCTGTGATTCTGTGACAGTTGACCACAACATGAGCTTCCGCCGTTATATTCGTGCTATCACGATCACCACCTATTTCCACTTCAATAACATTGCCTGACTTCACCCCTGTCTTAACTCATCCGCTGCTGAAGCTCTCAGTCATGCTTTCATTACCTGTAGACTAGACTATTCGAACTCATTCTCCCACATTCTACAGTCTGTAAACTTGAGGTCATCTAAAACTCTGCTGCCTGTGCCTTAACTCACAGCAAGTCTCATTCCCCGATCACTGACCTACATCAGCTCACAGTTAAGCAATGTCTTGATTTTAAAATTCACATTCTTGTTTTCCAATCCCTCCATTGCCTCACCCCTCACTATCTCTGTAATCTCCTCCAGCTCCACAAACTTCTGAGATAGCTCTGCTCCTCTAATTCTGGCCTCTTGTGCATCCCTGATTTTAATTACTCCACCATTGTTGGCCACACCTTCAGTTGCCTCGGCCGAAAGCTCCGGAATACGCTCCCTACACAACTCCATCTCTCCACCTCTCCACCTCGCTTTTCTCCTTTAAGACACTCATTTAAAATTTGCCTCTTTGACCAAGCACTTGGTCACCTAACCTAATATCTCCCTTGGTGGTTCAGTGTTATACCTTGTTTCATAATGCTGCTGTGAAGTACCTTGGGATAAGTTCTTGCTGAACTTTGTCAGGCATGAATTGTCATTAGCATATCCATGCGGCTTGAAATTTATTATGCTATGCTTTTCCAAGCAACGAATATTTCTGTCCTGGATTGTGAAATTTCACCACCACTGACGTCAGATTGTTTGGACAGTACAGGGTTTACCACATCTCTCCTTTTTGTAAACTAGGTGTATAATTTGCAGCCCTCCAGTGCTCTGTCATCACTCCTATATCCAAAGAGAATTGGCAGATTCTGTGCAGTGCTTCTTCCATTTGCACCATTCCTTCTCTCACCAACCCTCTGAATTCCCATCCAGACCGGGTAAATGTTCTAGTTTATTGTGATACAAAAAGTGCTGGATTGAAAGGGGTTAACTGAACCTCTTTGTTCAGTGACTGCAATTAATGTCAGTCTCCATGGACCCTAATTGTGTCACTGGAATATTTCCCTCTTCTATTAATAAGGGGCTGCATTCAATGTGTTATCACATAGTGTCAGTGGAAGTTTCACATCACTCCCGGCACTAACAGGGATCAGTGACTCTGGAGAGAGGGAGAGGAAAGATCAGAATCAGAGTACAATAGATTGGAATGTTACAACAATGAGCAGGAGTTTCATCTGGGAGTTTAACTTTCTTTCTGCAGATTATGATCAGTTCTCATTAAACAGTCGGATCTATTACGCACTGAGGAATATTCAATACATTTACTACCCCTTCCTGGCTATTATTGGTGTCCCTAGTGATTCTCTGTATCTAGCTATTTGTTATATAAACCATGTTTAACTGCATTCCCATTCTTGTCATTTCCTCTGCCCTCCTTGCTGCTGTTATTCCTGGCAAATTTCTGTCTCCGGATATTAACTCTCTAATCCATTGCTATGTGCATTAGAGTGCCTGTGATTTACTCTCGCATCTTTGCTGCTGTTGCTGTCCCTGCTAAGTCTCTATTGCCCGCTATGAGATCTGTAAAATTTGTTTCACTGAAATAATGTTCTTGCTATTTAAATTTTGGGAATTTTGTCATTGGTCTGCATAAGAAATTCCATCCACTATCCATGAACCACGATCTCCTCATTGCCAAATATCTGAGGCTGAACCAGACAGTTTGCAACCGCTCTGTTCTATTGAAATCTGAGCTGACTTCATCTCCATATTCTCACCAACCCTGCCTCCTACCACCTCTATACTAACACACGTCTGCACCTCTGCCTCAGCCTATCTGCTGCATAAACACTCATCTGGGCCTTTGTTAAATGCACACTTTACTATTTCAATTCTATCCTTGTTAGCCTCCCAGTTATAAACCTCCATAAAACACAGCCCATCCAGAACTCTGCTGACTCTATTCTAACTCACACCAAATCCCGATAACCCATCACCCCTGTGCTCACTGATCTACATTAGCTCCCGGTCTGGCAGCACACTAATTTTAATATTCTCATTCTTGTGTTTGAATCTCTCCACGGCCTCAGCCCTCCAATTAATCCCATTCCCCTCTCCATTCCCATATTACTGCAACGCTTTTGTCTGAAAGTCTTTTCTTCAATTCCCTTTTAGAAGTAACTGCTTGAGATGTCTCTGTTTGAAAATTAGGGGTTGCCCTTTTAGGACAGAGATGAGGAGACTTTTTTTTTCCTCAGATGGTTGTGTGATTTTGGAAACATCTGCCTTAGAATGTGGTGGCGGGGGAGTCATTGTATATTTTTAACGCTGAGGTATTTTATTTTATTTGTTTAGAGATACAGCACTGAAACAGGTCATTCGGCCCACCGAATCCATGCCGACCAACAACCACCCATTTATACTCACCCGACAGTAATCCCATATTCACTACCACTGGGCGGAATTTGCAATGACCAATTTACCTATCACCTGCATGTCTTTGGCAGTGGGATGAAACCAGAGCACCCGTCGAAAACTCACGCGGTCACAGGGAGAGCATGCAAATTCCACACAAGCAGTACCCAGAATCGAACCTGAGTCCCTGGAGCTGTGAGGCTGCGATGCAAACTACTGCGCCATTGCCGCCCCATGGATAGATTTTTGTTAGGCAAGTGAATCAAGTTTATCGGGGGTAGATGGGGGTGTGGAATTCGAAACACAAACAGATCATCCATGATCTTATTAAATGCTGGAGCAGGGTGGACGGACTTCTGCTCCTAATTCATATGATCGTATGGTCGTTCTCTCTGTTTATCTACTCTGGCAATGATTTTCGGCTCCACAGCGTCACTGGACCCAACACCATGTAAGTTTGGATCCATAAAATAATACGATCTGAGCTGCCGGTCACTTCAAGTGTTCCATGCTGGACAGGGCTCTCACCCCCGTTCACCAAGCATGTACTGGTTGCGCAGAGGAGCGGTCTGAATATGGCGTCTGTCAGCCATTCCAGCAGCTTTGATGTACGTCGTTGAAACTTGGACTGTCCACGGAACGCCTGTGCTAGTCATTCTCAGCTGGACATATATTCAGCAGCACGAGGAATCCCCACTCGTGTTATTTAAAAGGACCAGGCATCTAACTTACAGGTCAGGGGTTTTTGACTTACTTCTGCTTTTGTCAAGTTAGTGGAGGCAGTGTGGATGATTTTCTGGAGGTTGTGTTGTGAGCTGCTGCAGACATTCAGGGAGGATGGAGGATTTGGTGACCCAACATTTGACAAGGTATGGGGACTGCAGTTACAGTGTCTCTGGGTATGTAAAATGACCAACAAATGGAGCAGAGGCTGCAGAGAGGGGAAGCTCTGTAACCAGGGTGGAGGAGGGGGCTCTGCCCTACCCACCACGGGTTTCCCAAGAACACTTTTGCTACCTACACCTAACCCAGGAGCAGTGTGTGAGGTGACTCTGATTCAATAAGGAGGTGGTCACAGAGCTGTGTCACCTCCTGCAACACGACCTGGAGCCTCACACCAGGGTGAGGACGGAGCTGTCAGTGGCTGTTAAGGTCACAGTTTCATTGAAATTCTTTGTATCTGGATATTTCCAGACAAGAGCAGGAGTCATATCCAACATCGAGTCACAGAGACTGATAGCGTCATTTACGACATAGAAGGAGGCCATTCATACCATCATGTCCATGCTGTCTCTCCATGGAGCAATCCTGTCAATCCCACTCCCCCGCTCAATCCCTGGAGCAAATTCATTTCCTTCAGGTCCCCACCAGCTTTCATTTGAAATCACTGATTATCTCTGCTTCCAACACACTTGTGGGCAGTGAGTTCCAGATCATTAACACCCGCTGCATAAAGAAAAATGTTCTTACTCACATTCCCCCTGCATCTGATGTCCAAAACATTCAATCCGTGCCCCTAGTCTTTCTTCCATCAGTTAATGGGAACACTTTTTCATTGTCTAAATTATCCAAACCTGTCATAATCTTGTAACCTAACCTTGGAACTAAAATCCTCCATCCCTGGAACCATCCTGTTAAATCTCTTCAGCACCATTTCAAGGACCTTCACAATCTTTCTGAAGTGTAGTGACCAGAATTGGACAAACTAGTCCAGCTGAGACCTAACCAGAGATTTTTAAATGCTCATCATAACTTCTCTGCTTTTGAACTCAATACCTCTCTTTATGAAATATAAGATTATATGAGTTTTACTAACCAATCTCTCAATATGTCCAGCCACCTTTAAAGATGGATACACATGCACCCACAGGTCTCTCTGTTCCTGCACACTGTTTAGAACTGTGTTATTAAGTCTATATTGCCATCCTATCCTCTCTGTCAAAATGCCTCACCTCACACTTGTCTCACACTTTCATCTGCCACTCGTCTGCTCATTCTACTCAGTATCTATGTCCTGTCACAGTTGTTCTGAACATCCTCACTGTTTGTCACAGCTCCAAGTTTGGTATCAGAGGCGGATTCTGAAATTCTACTCTGTATTCCAAGATCCAAGTCATTTATACACAGCAAAATTAAACAGTGGCCCGAGCACTGACCCTGGGGGAACACTCACTGTCTAACATCTTCCAGTCTGAAAAACTGTCATTTACTATGATACACTCTTGTCTCTATGTAAACGTTTGTTTTTATCCAACTGGACACTGACCCTCCCATTCCATTTGACTCAATGTTGGTAATTAACCTTTTTTGTGGTACTTTATCAAACACATTCTTCAAACCAATATAGACAACATCCATCACATTCCCTTCATCAACCTTCTCTGTTACATCATCAAAAGTGCAATTAGATTAGTCAAGCATGACTTTCCTTTTGTAAATCTATGTTGGCTATCCTGAATTAACTCAAACCTCTCCAAATGCCTGCTGTTTTATCCACTAATTATTGTTCTAAAACCTTTTCCACCACTGATGTTGGACTCACTGGCCTGTCGTTGTGAGGACTGTGTGTTGTCCATTGATATATCCGCTAGGTGAGAGAGGCCATCTATGTCAGGTGAAGTTAACACATAATTTTCTCCCTCAGCGGGGGGAAGCAGGATAAGGGTATCCCTGGCTTTGTCAGGATAGCCGCATTCCTGATGGTCGATGTGTCTCTATGGTGCCCCTCTGTCAACGGGTAGAGGTACAGGAACTGAAAGAACTCTCTCTCCATGAATGTACAGTTGGTGTGTGAGCATGCCCAGTACATCATGTTGGTGAATGTCCACATCCTGTCAGCAGCCACCATACCTTAATTCTGAAGCTGTCAGCCGGTCCCAACACATCGGGCCCCCATGCAGAACCAGAATGTGGCTCCTTGGAGACAAATGTAACCCCCCACACCCACCCCCGCTCCAGACACAGCTTATGTTTCTACATCCCCAAACCTTCTCCCACCGCCAACCAACTTCACACAATTATTATGTGTATAACGTGAACAATGGAGTCACCAGAAACATGGTGGAACAGACCATCGGGTGTGATGAAGCAATGCTTCCACTGTCCGAACCGCAAGAGAGGAGCCCTCCAGTACACACTGGAGCAGGTGTCCAAGTTCATGGTGTACTGCTGCACCCTTCATATCATCACCATCATGAGGACACAGGCATTGGCACCAGGAATCCGGAGGACACCTCAGGAGGAGGAGGAGGAGACCGGGAGGATATTTCCTGGATGCCTTCGACCCAGAAAGACCGTCGGAGAATCCCTGCTAATATTCTGTTTCCCATAGGCCAACTTCCCTTTCCCAGCATGGATCCCCCATTCTCCACCATTACACCCATCTGAGACGCCCCATCACAGTGTCCCCTTGGTCACCATCCTGCAATGAAAAACACCAACAAAAACCTTTTCATTAACATCTTTATCCAACAACACATCCAATTATACAAACAAAACTGAAATATTCACCCTTGTGTATTGCCTTAGTTCCTGTCTTGTGGGTTCCCTCGACTTGCCTAGTGCTCCTACACAGTGCTTCCCCAGAGACTGCAGCATGGCTGGTTGAAGGCTGCTGACTTTCACTGGGGGAGACTGCAGATGGCCTTGCAGGACATCATCGAGCAGCTCTGGGACTTGAGGGCTTGGATTCGGACTGCACTACCTCGACATGGGCAGCAGCAGCCTGGGCTGTCTGATGGATAACAGCAAGGACACTGGTGGAGTGACAGTGAAGGGAGACAAAACACTGTCCTCCTGAGAGAGGACAGCAGGTTCATGCCCCAGAGAGACACTGTCACTGCCACTGGGCGACACCTCAGTTATCCAAGTAATCTACTGGATCACAGATTGCTGGACTGCTGTGAGAGCCTGTAAACCCCTTTGAACACTGAGTTCCACAGCCATGATGACAGCAGTCTGATCCTGCATGGCAGCAAGCATGGATCTCATGACCTCAGTCTGAGCTTCCACTGCAGCACTGAGACGTCATATAATTCTGGTCTCTTGAACATCCCGCGTTTAATTACTGTGCCATTGGCGTCCGTACCTTCAGCTGCCGAGGCCCTGAGATCTACAAGAGAAGAGAAGAACTTCTTCAAGGTTAGCATTCCAAGAAGAGAAGTGACAGTGATTTAAATACTAAAATAAAAGCAAAATACTGCGGTTGCTGTAACTCTGAAATGAGAACAGAAAGTGCCAGAAATACTCAGCAGGTCTGTTGCATCTGTGTGGAGAGAAACAGAGTTAATGTTTCAGATCTGTGACTCTTCATCAAAACTGGAAAACGTTAGAAATGTAACAGTCTGTCATTTAATCTCTCCCCTCTCCATCCCATAACTGTCCTTCCATCTTGTTCTTCTTCCCCTTCCCCTCTTTCACTTGAGCAAAGACTCAAAGAGAGAGAGAGAGAGATATCAACGCATCTGCTGCTGAAGCCCTCATCCATGCCTTTCTCATCTCCAAACTGGAGTATTCTCACACACTCCTTGCTGGTCTCCCACATTCGACTATCTGTAACCTTCTCATCATCCAAAACTCTGCTGCCATCTTCTAATTTACATTAAATTTTGTTCACCCAACATCCCTGTGCTCACTGACCTACATTGGCTCTTGGTCCAGTAACACCTCAATTTTAATGTTCTCACTCATGTGATCAAATCCCTTCATGTCCTCACCCCTCTGATTATCCCAATCTCAGCTTGAACCTCATTTTCAGGATATCATTACAACCGCCTATTTCCACCTCAATAACATCGCCCGACTTCACCCCTGTATCAGTCCATTTACTGCTGAAACCTCATTGATGCCTTCGTCACCTCAAGATGTGATTATTCCAACTCACTCCTGGCTGATCTCCCACATTCTACTCTTTGTAAACTTGAGGTCATCCAAAACTATGCTGCCCATGGCTTAGCTCACACCAAGTCCCGTTCATATCTCACTGACCGACATTGGCTCCCAGTCAAGCAATGTCTTGATTTTAAAATTCTCATCCTCGTTTTCAGATACCTCCATGGCCTCTCCCCCCCCCCCCCATATATCTGTAATCTCCTCCACCTCCACAACCCACTGCGATATATGTGCTCCTCTAATTTCTGCCTCTTGTGCAGCCCTGATTTTAATCACTGCACCACTGGCGTCCGGGCTTTCAGCTGCCTAGGCCGAAAGTTCTGGAATATCCTCACTGCACCGTTTTCTTTTTTCATTCGTTCATGGGATGTGGGTGTCACTGACAAGGCCAGCATTTGTTGCCCATCCCTAATTTCCATTGATAATTGAGTGACTTGCTAGGACATATCAGAAATCAGTTTAGAATCAACCACATTCTTGTGGGTCTTGAGTCACATGGAGGCCAGACCGTATAAGGATGGCAGATTTCCATTGCTGAAGAACATCAGTAAGCCAGGCTGTGTTTTTTTTGTTCCGATGATCAATGATAGCATCATGGCACCATTGCTGAGAATAGCTTTCAAATGCAGATTTGTATTAATTAATTGAATTTTATAACTTATTGAATTTTAAATTGCAACAGCTGCCACGGTGGGGTTTGAACCCATGTCCTCAGAGAATCAGTCTGAGCCTCGGCATGACAATTTTGGTAATATTACCACTACGCTACGGTCACCGCCTTTCCGTCTCGCTTTCCTCCTTTTAGGTACTCCTTAAAACCTATCTCTTTGTTCAAGCTGTTGGCCATCTGATCTAATATCTCCTGTTGTGTCTCAGTGTCATACTTTGATTCATAATGATCCTGTGAAGTACCTTGGGATGTTTTATAACATTAAAAGCACTATATAAATATAAGTTGTTGTTGAGGTTTGCCAGACATGCTTTGTCATCACCATATCCCTCCTGCTGCCCATTTATTATTCCATGTTTTTCAAAGCAATGAATATATTTGTCCTGGGTTATGAAATTTCCCCATCAGTGACATTAAACTGTCTGGTCAGTAAATACATTGTCTACTCCATCTCTCCTTTTTTTCAAATAGGGTGTAACATTTACAACCCTCCAGCCCTCTGTCACAACTCCCATATCCAAGGAGGATTGAATGATTCTGTCCAGTGCCTCCGCTATTCCCACCTTTCCTTCCCTCAGCATCTCTCATACATCCCATCCAGACCGGATAAATGTTCTACTTTATTGTGGTACAAAAAGTGCTGGACTGAAAGGGGTTAACTGAACCTGGTTGTTCAGTGACTGGAATTAATGTCAGTCTCCACGGACCCTAATTATTTCACTGGAGGGTTTCCATCGTCTATAAATAAGGGACTCCTTTCAATGTATTGTCACACAGTGTCAGTGGGAGTATCACATCAACCCCGGCAGTAAGAGGGATCAACAGCTCCAGACAGATTGAGAGGATAGATCAGAATCATACAACGCTAGATTGGAATGTTGCAAAAATGGACAGGAGTTTAATCTGGCAATTTGACACTCTTTCTACATATTATGACTGGTACTCATTGGACAATCGTATCTATTTTGCTCTTCAGATTATTCATTATATTTACTATCCCATCCTCGCTATTGTTGGTGTTCCTGGTAAGACTCTTTATCCAGCTATTAATTCTATAAACCCTATTTAACTGCCTTCCTGCTCTTGTCATTTTCCCATCCAGCTTTGCTGTTGTTACTCCAGGTGAGTCTTTCATACAGGCTGTAAACTCTATGAAGCATTGATAATTTTGTTACGGGTCATTTAATTATTTTCTCTCTTGGTGTTGCTTCTTTTGGTGTTCCTGGTAAGTCCCTGTATAGAGCTATCAGATCGTTGTTGTGCCTAATCTGCACTTACTCTTAAAGAATTCTGAAAAGCGGACTGGTGGAAGGTATATCAATGTTTATTCACACATTAAATCATCAGGCACAAGCACTCACTCCTTGCACGTTATACTACCCGTCAAGACACGAGGTGATCAGTCCCGTAATGGCAGCTGCCCTTCTATTCTCTGAGTCCTTGACTCAGGGAACTTTCTTGAGTGTTCTTCCCCGGGGTTCTCGTGCCATCACCAGTTTCAGCCATTGTCTACTGTGAGTCTAATCATACCTCATGTCCATAGGAATTCCTTTATCTGGTTTGTGCAAAGATACTGTCCGGTAGAATCTCTCTTTTGTTTCAGCCTGTTTCTTCTGGACTGTCCACAATTTCTTGGCCATCTGTTTGCTGTGCTCCTTTCTACCCAGCACCCCCATGTTTCAAAATGTTGTGTACTGTTGTGTGACGAGCCCCTTTGTTTTAACTAAGTTCTTATGTGTTTTTACTGAGTCTACAGCCACCCGCACCCCACCCCCCTCTTTGATCCTGCAGGGCTACACCCAAGAGATCACACTCTCACATCCCTTAGATAGCACACTTGTGCAATTACAGTTTCATTGTTAACACAATATCATAAGCAGTGTAGTGTAAAAGAAAGCACAATTTAAGCATCATTGTTACATAATGAATCACTTGTGTGATCATAATACAGTCGCAATTGAATTTGTAGAATAAATTTGTCATTCATTAATTCATTTTAAGTATGTACCAATAGTTATGCAACTATCGTCGTGTTACATAATTAATTGTCTATCTTTTTATAGAACAAGTTTGAATACTGATTGCCTTTAAGGTAGCTGTCCAACCTGCATTCATACATCCTCGCACATTCCTTAATCAATTTCTTAAGTTTCCAAATTAAGTATGTCACATATATCACCATGATACCCAAAACAACGATCAGGACATAGGGGATAATTGTAATCCAGGGGTTTGACCACCAGTTCCATAAGTCCTCCCACCAGGTAGAATCGTTTCTCTCATGAATCTCATCTTGTATCATCTTCCACTGTTGTTCCAGATTGTAGTACACTACACCAATGGTTTCTAGTTGCTGCCTCTCTTGACCCAAACGTGTGGGCAATGGATGAATAGTATATTCATGTTCCCGAAGGTAATTTATCAAGTCGTCCTTAACACTGTCTGTCACAGTTATCGTTTCTGTCTTTCTTTTATGTATGTCGACCAACTCCATCTTCTCTATTCTGGTTAGTATTTGTGGGTTGAAAAGAAAGGTTCTGTTGCTCACCAGACAAATCCGGTTATGTCCATACTGGTACTCTTTCATTGTGGTGGTTAAGCAATATCTCACCTTTCCCTTATAGGCCACATGGGTTAACCCTGGCAATGCCTTCCTAGATTCCTACAGTGGTATAAAATCCACATTTTTATTCTGCTGTTTTATATGTATGCATGTGGTAAGGACATATGACCACCTGGTTTTCCAGACTACACTTAGACAAGGTTGTCCCAATTATCTCCTCTCCAATTTTCACAACATAGGTCAATATATCATAGTATTTTCTGTAAACGTTTCCCCTTTCCTCGCTGCATCTACTATTCTCTGCAGTAATAGGACAGATGGAAAAGGTTTGCCATCTGCTGACACAAAACATCTCGCTTCCCACAGAGGTAGGTACTCGGTCAAACTGTTACACACGTACATACTGTCAGAATTTATATCAAGCAGTGGGGGAAACATGTGTGGTTGTGTCAGCACAAAGTGAATGCAGCTAGTTCGGCACGCTGCACACTTAAACTCGCCAGCAACTGTAAGGCAATATCTTTAATAGGTTTTCCATTATGATCCTGTATCTGTAATCCGCACTTTGCCTGCCTAATCCCATCCTCCACTGTAGAGGAACCGTCAACACAAATGTTGAGTGCTGGTTTGATTTCTGTTTTCTTCCTTTGTACACCCCCGCCCCGCACTGATTTTGATACAAAATATCCCTTGAGGGCCTTTTCTGTCAAAACCTGACTCTCGTGGGGTTCAGCCTGGTAGATTAAATTGTATGCCAGGCATGTCAAAGTATTTTCCTTTTTTGCTGAAATGTCTTCACCTTGCAAGAACAAAATCCACCGAGCAATAAGATTCTGACTAACATTACCGCCCTTCAGTCATCCATCCCGTAACAATGGAAGGGTGTGTGTTCAGTTAGGATAGTAACAGGGCTGAGGCTGACAATATAACATTACCGTCCTTCAACCGTCCATCCAGTAACAACTGGAAGGGTGTGTGTTCAGTTAGGATAGTAACAGGGCTGAGGCTGACAATATAACATTACCGTCCTTCAGTCATCCATCCCGTAACAATGGAAGGGTGTGTGTTCAGTTAGGATAGTAACAAGGCTGAGGCTGACAATATAACATTACCGTCCTTCAGTCATTCATCCCGTAACAACTGGAAGGGCGTGTGTTCAGTTAGGATAGTAACAAGGCTGAGGCTGACAATATAACATTACCGTCCTTCAATCGTCCATCCAGTAACAACTGGAAGGGTGTGTGTTCAGTTAGGATAGTAACGGGGCTGAGGCTGACAATATAACATTTCCGTCCTTCGACCGTTCATCCAGTAACGACTGGAAGGGTATGTGTTCAGTTAGGATTGTAACAGGGCTGAGGCTGACAATATAACATTACCGTCCTTCAACCGTCCATCCAGTAACAACTGGAAGGGCGTGTGTTCAGTTAGGATAGTAACGGGGCTGAGGCTGACAATATAAGTAACATTTTGAATCACCCAGAAGACGGCCAGCAAATCTTTTTCACTCATTGTAAAGACCCTTTCTACTGACGTTAACAAGTGAGATGCGCATTCCACTCGGCAGAATCGGCCATGTTTCTTCTGAAGGAATACCGCTGATAAGGTGGTATCTGTGGTAGCGACATCGAGGGCAAAGGGTAGGGGTGGGTCCGGCACCTGTAACACCGGATCTATGGCCAACCACCGGTGGAATGTTGACGGACTATCATGTAATCCCTGGGGGAGACACATCCAGGTGTACAGTTGTCCGCGAATGTAAACACAAATTTATATTGACACTCTCGTGCCACCGAGAGTCTGGATAAAACTCCATCTGCCATTTCACCGCCATAGTCTCCAACCGATCCATATCCTGCTGTATCCTTTGACAATCCTCATCATTATCCGCAACTCCACCAAGTTTTGTGTTGTCCACAAACTTACTAATCAGACCAGCTACATTTTCCTCCAAATCGTTTATATATACTACAAACAGCAAAGGTCCCAGCACTGATCCCTGTGGAACACCACTAATCACAGCCCTCCATTCAGAAAACCACCCTTCCACTGATACCCTCTGTCTTCTATGACCGAGCCAGTTCTGTATCCATCTTGCCAGCTCACCTCTGATCCCGTGTGACTTCACCTTTTGCACCAGTCTGCCATGAGGGACCTTGCCAAAGGCTTTACTGAAGTCCTTATGTACAACATCCACTGCCCTTCCTTTATCAACCATCTTCGTCACTTCCTCAAAAAACTCAATCAAGTTTGTGAGACACGACTTCCCCCTCACAAAACCATGCTGCCTCTCGCTACTAATATGTTCGTTTGTTTCCAAATGGAAGTAAATCCTGCCCCGAAGAATCCTCTCTAATAATTTCCCTACCACTGACCAAAGGCTCACCGGCCTGTAATTTCCTGGATTATCCTTGCTATCCTTCTTAAACAAAGGAACAACATTTGCTATTCTCCAGTCCTCTGGGACATCACCTGCAGCCAATGATGATGCAAAGATTTCTGTAAAGGCCCCAGCAATTTCTTGCCTTGCCTCCCTCAGTATTCTGCATTAGTTCCCATCAGGCCCTGGGGACTTATTTACCTTAATGCTTTGCAAGACGCCCGACACCTCCTCCTCTGTTCCCACGAACTTCAGAACTCTGTGGAGAATCAGAATGTAGCTCCTCGGAGAGAATCACTACCCTGTCTTTACATGGCTCATGAATCACCCCCAAGGAATTCAAAACCCACCATCCATCGCCAACCAACCAGGATATTTCCAGAATAGTTCCTGGAAGCCTTCCACCCGGACAGGCTGCCGGCGATTGCCTGCTAAGATTCCGGTTGCCATATGACAACTTCACTTTCCCACCACGGATTCCCCATTCTCCACCATTGTCCCCATCTGAGATGCCCCATCACAGCATCCGCTTGGTCACCATCCTGCAATAAAAACCTGTTCATTAACATCTTTATCCAACAACACATCCAATTATGCAAACACAACGCAACTTTTCACCCTTGTGGATTCCCTTAGTGACTGTCTTGTGGGTTCCCTCGACTTTGCCTGGGATCCTACACAGTGTTTCCCCAGTGTCTGCAGCATGGCTGATGGAACGCTGCTGACTTTCACTGGGGAGACTGCATATGGCCTTGCAGGACGTCATCGAGTAGCTCTGGGCTTTGAGGGCTCGGATTCGGACTGCACCAACTCGACATGGGCAGCAGCAGCCTGGGCTGGCTGATGGGTAACAGCAAGGACACTGGTGGAGTGACAGTGAAGGGAGAACAAATACTGTCATCCTGAGAGAGGACAGCAGGTTCATGCTCCACGGAGACACTGTCATTGCCACGGGGCGACACCTCAGCAATCCTAGTAATCTACTGGATCACAGATTGCTGGACTGCTGTGAGAGCCTGCAAAATCCTTTGAACACTGAGATCCACAGCCATGATAACAGCAGTCTGATCCTGCATGGCAGCAAGCAATCTGAGTCTGAGTTTCCACTGCAGCACTGAGACGTTGGGTGTCTGCCATCTGTGCTGCAGTGGAAGCTGAGACAATGGTCGCCAACAATTGTATCACAGCTGGGTCCGCTAGTGCTGTCATAGAGTTAGTGACCACTTCCACAGGGGAAATAATGTGCTTCAAACTCTGTGTAATGTCCTGTGCCATGTTGGAGTCGGACTCCTCCATGTTCTTTGACAGTGACAACAGACTGTCAATGGACAAAGTATCTCACTGTACATGTCGATCAGCATTCTCCTGTCTGCTGTTCCAGCAATGTTCACATCTGTGCCCTGTGTCTTATACCTCGTTTGTTACCTCGCCCTCCGGTGATCAGACACATGAACTATCCTTTCCCCCTGGCCTGGCTGCAGCTCACTCGTGCTCGGTGACTCACCACGTGCAGATTCCGACTCTATACCAACCTCTGAGGTACACAATGCGAAAGTATTTGCTCTGGTGACTGTGAGTTTCAGAGCAAGTGATGGGACTTCACCATCAGTGCTGTGCTGCTTCTCTCTCTCTCTGTCAGCTGGAGCTGCTGTGACTGGGAAGCTGGCAGTTTTGGGTTATCATTGGAAAGTATAAAATCAGAAGGGGAGGGTTGTGGTGAGGGATTGGGAATGGGATGGAAAGCAGGAGGTCCATGGTCCCACCATCTGCAGCTTGTACATCTTCCCAGACAGCAGGATGCGGGGGGAGGTGGGAGTTAAGAAGGGGCATAAGGCAGCAACATAACATCATCCTGAATGCTCTCGGTGATGCCGGATGCCACGGGCTCTGTCACAGCCGGCCCCATGATGTGGAGAATCATCTCCTCCCTCAGGCTCAGGGGATGAAGGTATGCCTGGTCCCCACCGGATCACTGCTGCTCCCTGTGTTTATGAGCCACCTTGTCCTGTAAGAGAGAGGGCAGAATGTCACTTATTGTGTAGCACTGTGTTTGGGTGTTGTGCCTGCCATAGCTGAATAGCTGGAGGCATGTGGAGGCAGGGAGAGGTGGATGTGAGGCTGGTATCAGTGGAAGGTGTGTGAGGGTGAGATGGAGTATGTGAATGTTAGGTGTGGGTCCTGAGTGTTAGGGACAGCTGATGGGTGTGTGATTGAGGTGTGGTTCATTGAGCAGTGTGAGAGGTTACTGGTGTTGAGGGCAGGAGATGTCATGTGGAGATGAATTCACTGACATTGACCACCCGTGTGATTTCATTTAACTTCTTCTGGTTCTTCTGCCAGGTCCTCGGGGCCAGACTTCTTGCACTGACCTCCCTGGCCACCTGCTCCTATTCACTTCGAAGTGCATTTCTTGTGGGTCGGCACCCCACCCCATGGGACATGGCCTGTCTGCTCCTGTCACCCTCCATGACTAAGGCCTCCAGCACCACATCCGTGAACAGCAGAGCCCTCTCTCTGTCCTAGTACTCCATTTACAATGTCTCCAATTGCGGCATTTCACAGTCAGCAGCAGCCTCCTGTGATTCAGTGCAACTTCCCTTTAAGAGGAACAGACTGTCTTGAAGAGCTGAATCCTGGATGAAACACGAGCCAGCCTCACACAACCTTAGGCCCCAGCAGACAGACAGCACCGCGTGTCACCCTCGGCGGTACATAGAATTCGTGGAAATGAGAAGGCAGCAGGAAGTTTGTGTGTCACGTGCCTCAACATGAATAGGCAAGGGCGGATCACGAATTACAATCCCTACACCAGAAAAGCGAAGCAAACCCGATTTTCTCGCTATTTCTATCTTCCTTT
This sequence comes from Heterodontus francisci, assembly GCF_036365525.1. Classification (NCBI taxonomy): domain Eukaryota; kingdom Metazoa; phylum Chordata; class Chondrichthyes; order Heterodontiformes; family Heterodontidae; genus Heterodontus; species Heterodontus francisci. The sequence continues at coordinate 214,587 of NW_027141631.1, read as the reverse complement.
CCCACTTACGCATGTCCTCACTGGCTCTCTACACTCTCTGTCTGCTTCTCATAGCATCAGAGACTGATGCAGTACAAAAGGAGGCTATTCGGCCCATTGTTTCAGTTCTGTCTCTTGGAATGAGCTACTTAATGAATTCCACCACCAACACCCACCCCCCTCAACTTTCCGCAGTCTCCTTTTTTTCCTATTCAAGTATTTGCTATATTCCCTTTTGAAAGATATTATTGGATCTGCTTCCACCATGTTTTCAGGCAGTGAATCCCACATCCCAACAACTCGCTGTGTAAGAAAATTCTCCTCATTTCACCTCTGGTTCTTTGTCGATTACCTTCAATCTGTGTCTTCTTAATACTGAACTTCCTGACACTGGAAACAGTTTCACATTAATTACCCTATCAAAACCCTTAATGATTTTGAATTATATATTAAATCTCCCCTTACCCTTCATTGCTCCAAGGAGAACAATCCCAGCTTTTCCAATCTCTCCACGTAACTGAATTCCCAGATCCCTGGTACCATTCTAGTAAATCACCTCAGTATCTTCACTAAGTCCTTGACATCCTTATCAAAGTGTGGTGACCAGAATTGGACATAATTCTCCAGCTGGGACCTAACCAATGATGTACAAACATCAGCATTTCCTCATGAGTTTTACTACACTGTGCCTCTCTCTCTGACACCAAGGACACTACATGTTACCGTCAAAGATCTGTGTGTGTACGCCGCAGGTCTCTCTAATCCTGCACCCGCTTTCTAATGGTATCATTTATTTTATATTGTTTCTCCTCATGCTGCCTACCCATGTCTCACTTCACACTTCACTGTGTTAAATTACATCTGCCATGTTCCTGTCCATTTCACCAGTCAGTCTCTGTCCTCCTGAAGTTTGTTACTATCCTTATCACTGTTTATTAACATTTCTGAGTTTCCACCCATCACAAAACCTTGACATTATCCCCTCTGTACACAAGCCCATTGTATTAACATATTGCAACAGTGATCCCGACAGTGACGCTCGGGATAATAAAAGCAAAATACTGAGGATGATGGAAATCTGAAATAAGTACAAGGAATGCTGGAAATACACAGTAGGTCTGGGAGCATCTGTGGAGAGAGAAGTAGAGTTAATATTTCAGGTCAGTGACCCTTCTTCGGAACAGGGGAACGCCACTGTGTACTTCCCTCCAGACTGAACAATAAATATTCTCCACTACTCTCTGCTTTCTGCTTCGCATCTCGATCAGTTCTGCTTTTACATTTCCCTGCTCTAAGTTGAACCATCCCAGCTACATGACTGTAATCCCTCATCCCTGGAAAAATTCCAGTAAAACACTTTTATCCCCTCTCCAATGGGCTCATGTCCTTCCTAAAATGTGGTTCCCTGTATTGGACACAATGCTCCAGGTGGAGCCGATCTAGTCTTTTCTATAGGTGTAACATAACATCCTGACTATTCGACTCTGTGTCTCTATTAATAAAACCTAGGAATCTATTTTCTTTGTTAACTGTTTGTTAACCTGTCCAGCTCACTTCAAAGATTGCACACAAACACCCCAGGTCTCTCTGTTATTCTCACCACCTTTAAAGTTGTGTTATCTCTCCTCATTCATCCACCTGCAGTTCGCTATCACCTTCTCAAAGGCTATTAGGGGTGGGTGATAACTGCTGGCCCAGCCAGCGACACCCACAACCCATGAATAAATAATACTATAAAATCTTTCCACAATGTATCACTTCACACATCTGCCAGGCCAATTAAATATTAGGGTAGCTAAAGCTAGTGTTTTCAAACCCCACATCAGACATTTCTTAGCTACAGACTCCATCCCTTCCTTGGCATCTGTCTGAGACTAAAGCAAAGTGTTTACAACCTGGTGTCATAGTTGCTCCTGCGATGAGCTTCCTACCAAATATTCACGCTATCAATAAAACTGCCTATTTCCACCCCCTTAACATAGTACGACTTCATCCCTGTCTCAGTTCCTCTGCTGATAAAACACTCCCCCTTGCCTGTGTTACCTGTAGACTTGAGTATTCCAACACAATCCTGGCTGGCCTCCCACATTTACCCGCCATAAACTTGAGGTGATGAAAAACACTGCTGCTCATGTCCTAACTCACACCAAGTCCTGTTCAACCATCACCCCCTGAACTCACTGACCGACATTGGATCCTGGTCAGCAACACATCAATTTAAAAACTCACAGCCTTCTTTTCAAATGCTTCAACAGAGTTGCTTGCTAGGCCTTTATAGAGTCAATAACATTGCTGTGAGTCTAGAGTCCAGAGTCATATGTGGGCTAGACCAGGAAAGGACGCCAGATTTCTTTCCCGAAAGGACATTAGTGAATCAGATGGTGTTTAACAAAAAACGATGATGGTTTCATGTCTCCATGACTGTGACTAGCTTTCTATTCCAGATTTTAACACACTCCTGGCTTGTCTCACACATTCTACTCTCCGTAAACTTGAGGTCATCCAAACTCTGCTGCTCTTGTGTAAACTCACACCAAGTCCTGTTCCCCGATAACTGACATACATCGGCTGCCAGTTAAGCAATGTCTTGATTTTAAAATTCTCAACCCTGTTTGTAACTCCCTCGATATCCTCACCCCTCCTTATCTATGTATTATTCACCAGCCCCACAACCCTCCAAGACATCTGCACTCCTCCAATCCTGGTCTCTTCCGTATGCTTGATTTTCATCATTGCTCCACTGCCAGCCAGGTCTTCAGCTGCCTAGACCCAAAGCTCTGGAATTCCCTAACTACACCTCTTTTATTTTATTCGTGTGTGGGATATGTGCATCGCTGGCAAGGCCAGCATTTGTTCCCATCCCTAATTGCCCTTGACAAATGAGTGACTTGCTAGGACAGTTCACAAGGCAGTTAAGAGTTAACCACATTGTTGAGGGTCTGGAGTCACATGGAGGCCAGATCACGTAAGGACAGCAGATTTCCTTCCCGAAAGGACATTAGTAAATCAGATCGGTTTTTACAACAATCGATGATAGATTCATGGCACCATGACTGAGACTAAATTTCATTTCCAGACTTTTATTAATGAATTGAAATTATTAATTGATTGAATTTTAATTCCCACCAACTGCCATGTGGGAATTGAACCCATGGCATTAGCCTGAACCTCTGGTTTTCTAGTTCAGTGACATTACCGCTATACCACTGTCACTGCCTCTTTGCCTCACTTTTTTCCCTTAAGACACTACTTAATACCTCCTGCTTTGACCAAGAAATGTAAGTTGTTGTTGTTGGGCTTTGCCAGATATGATTTGACATTACCATATCCCTGCTGCCGTCCATTTATTGTCCCGTGTTTTTCTCCAAGCAACGAATGTTTTTGTCCTGGGCTTTGAAGTCTAGAAATTTCCCACCAGCGACGTCAGACTGACTGGTCAGTAATTACACCGTTTGCTCCATCTCTCCTTTTTTAAACCGAGTGTAACATTTACAACCCTCCCATCTCTGGCATCAAGCCCATATCCAAGGAGGATTGGAACATTCTGTCACTGCCTCTGCTATTTTCAACATTCCTTCCCTCAGCATCCCCCACACATCCCGTTCAGACAGGGTAAATGTTCTACTTTATTGTGGCACAAGAAGAGTTGGATTGAAAGTGGTTAACTGAACCTGTTTGTTCAGTGATTGTAATTAATGTCAGTCATCCTGGACCCTAATTGTGTCGCTGGAGGGTTTCCCTCTTCTATTAATACAGGACTCCTTTCAGTGTGTTATCCCATAGTGTCAACAACAGCATCATTCCGGCGCTATCAAGGATCAGCAGCCCCAGCGAGAGAGAGGATAGACAAGAATCTGAGAACAATAGATTGGAATGTTACAACAATGGGTCAGAATCTGAGAACAATAGATTGGAATGTAACAATAATGGGTCAGAATCTGAGAACAATAGATTGGAATGTTACAACAATGGGTCAGAACATGAGAAAAATAGCTTGGGATGTTACTACAATGGGAAGCAGGAGTTTCTCCTATTGGCTTGGCCTAGTTACTGCAGATTATTTTCGGCTAACATTAGATGATCGGATCTATTATGCACTGAAGATGATTCAAACGATTTATTATCCCATCCTCGCTATTATTGGTGTCCCTGGTGAGTCTCTGTATCCAACGTTTAGAATTATAAACATATTTTACAGATTTAATGTTCTTGTCATGTCAATCTTGGGAAGTCTGAAGCCATTGTCTTCAGTCACTGCCACAAACTCCATTCCCTATCCACTGTCTGCATTCCTCTCGCTGCCCAATGTCTGGGGCTGAAACAGACTGTTTGCGACCTCTGCATCCAGTTGACACTGAGCTGAGTTCTTCTCCATATTCTCTCCATCACCAACCCTGCCTATCACCACCTCTGTAAATTGTCCCGTCTCCACCTCTGCCTCAGCCCATCGACTGCATAAACCCTCATCTGTGCCTTTGTTAAATCCACACTTGACTATTACAATTCTATCCTGGTCACCTTCCAATTCTATCCTGGTCACCCTCCCAGTTATTAACCTCCATAAACCACAGCCCATCCAGAAATCTGCTGCCTGTGTTCTAACTCACACCAAATCCCGATCACCCATCACCCCTGTGCTCACTGATCTGCATTGTCTACCGGTCTGGCAACACCTTAATTTTAATATTCTCATTCTTGTCTTTGGATCTCTCCATGGCCTGACCACTCCAATTAGCCCTATACCCCTCTCGATTTCACATATTCTTGTAAATCTTATGCCTTTGAAACTTTTTTAAATTCCCTTTTGAAAGTGAGTTTCTTTCCCCTCCCTAGCACCTCCGGCTGTGATATTTACACTAAGGTGCCACTGGTGCCAATGGAACAAAAACCTGGATCTATAAAAACGATGTGAATGGAACAGCCAACCACTTCTAGTGTGGCCAGCACAGTCCCCCATTCTGTGTAGGGATCTAGCCTGGGTGTACTGTGCATTTGCTGTTCGTCGGAGGAGGGGTTTGGAGTATCGTCAATGTTCCTTTCTAGCAGCTAATATGTACGTCTTTGAAACTGGGTCCGTGCGTGTCCACTGATCACGTGTGTTAGTCACTCACAAATTAGCATACATTCAGCAGCACCAGGAATCCCCTCTAGTATTTTTAAAAGGACCAGGTTTCCTGGTCCTGAATATTGAGGGATATTTGACATTCAAGAAGAATAGGAAGCTAGGTAAATGTGGAGGGGTGGCACTGTTAATCAAGGATGGTGTTGGGGCATTAGTTCGAGATGACCTTGGTTCAGGAGATCGAAATGTAGAATCGATTTGGGTGGAGGTGCGGAATACCAGGAGAAAGAAGTCCCTAGCAGGTGTGGTCTACAGACCTCCTAACAATAATCACAATGTAGGACATCGTATACAAGAAGAAATATTGTTTACTTGTGATAGACGTACGGCAATAATCATGGCTGATTTTAATCTACATATAAACTGGAAAAATCAGATTGGGAACAGTAGCCCGGATGAAGAGTTCATAGAATGTTTTCGAGGTAGTTTCTTGGAGCAGCACGTTCTGGAAATAACCAGAGATAAGGTTACATTAGACTTCGTATAATGTAATGTGACAGGATTAATTAATAACCTCAGAGTAAAGGCACCTCTAGGTCGCAGCGACCACATTATGACTGAATTTTACACCCAGTTTGAAAGAGAGAAGAGTGGATCTAAGATCAGTATTTTAAACGTGAATAAGGGCAACTATTTGGGCATGAAAGTTGAGCTAGCTGAAGTGAACTGGGTTACTTGTCTTGGAGATAGATCAATAGAGAAGCAGTGGTAGACATTTAAGGGGATATTTCAGGAAACTCCATAATAAGTATATTCCTACTATAAGGTGGAGGACCCACCAGCGGTTCAGTAAGAAATTACGGAAAACATCACTCTTAAGGAAAAGGCAGATAATTGTGCAAAGATGAGTGGCAGTTCAGATAATTGGTCAGAATATAAAGAACAGCAGACAATGGCTAACGGGTTAATCAGGAGAAAGACATTCGAGTATGATAGGAAGCTGGCTAGAAATGTAAAAATGGATTGCAAGAGTTTCTCCGCGTATTTGAAAAGGAGAAGAGTAAGTAAAAAGAGCGTTGGTCCTCTGGACAGTGACAATGTGGAGTTAATAGTAGATAAAAAGGGAACAGCGGATGCAATGAACAAATATTTTGTTTCTGTCTTCACTATGGAGGATACAAGAAACATTCCAGTAGTAGCTGTAAATCAGGAGGTGGAAGGAAGAGAGTAACTTGGTGAAAATACAATTGCCAGGGAAGCTTCACTGAGCAAACTTATGGAGTTGCGGGCTGAAAAGTCCCCGGGTCCTGATGGGCTTCATCCTAGAGTCTTAAAAGAGGTGGCTAATGGGGTAGTAGTCGTGTTGTTGTTAATTTTTCAAAGTTCACTAATTTTGGAAAGGTTCCATCAGACTGGAAAGTAATACATATAACCCCTCTATTCAAGAAGAGGGGGATGCAGAAAGTAGGTAACTATAGGCCAGTTAGCTTGACATCTGTCGTGGGGAAGATGTTTGAATCGATCATTAAGGAGGCTTTCGCTGGGCACTTAGAAAAACTCAAGGTAATCGCGAATAGACAGCATTGTTTTGTGAAAGGGAAGTGATCTTTAACCAATTTATTGAAGTTCTTTGAAGGAGTAACATGCGATATGGGTAAAGGGGAGCCCTTTGACATACTGCGCTTGGATTTCCAGAATGCATTAGACAAGGTGCCACATAAAAGGTTATTGTGCAAAGTAGGAGCTCATGGTGTAGTGGGTAACATATTAGCTTGGATCAAAGTTTTATTGGCCGGTTGCCGAAAAAAGGGAGTATGCATGAATGGGTCCTTTTCAGATTGGCAGGATGTGACAAGTTGAGTCCATCATGGGTCTGTGCTGGGGCCTCAACATTTTACAATTTATATGAAAGACTTAGATGAGGGAAGCGATGGCATGTTAGCTAAATTTGCAGATGGCTCAAAGATAGGTAGGAAAGTATGTTGTGAAGAGTACATAAGGAGGTTGTAGTCCAATATAGATAGGTTGAGTGAGTGGGGAAAAAAATCTGACAGATGGAGTATCATGTGGGAAAATGTGAAGTTTTTCACTTCGGCAGGAGGACTGCAAAATTCCGAGGTGCTGAGGGATCTAGGTTCTGTAGTGCATGAGTCACAAACTGTTAGTAGGTAGGTACAGCAAGTAACAAAGAAGACTAATGGAATGCTCTCCTTTATTACAAGAGGAATTGAAAATAAAAGTCAGCATGTGATGCTTCAGTTATACAGGGCATTGGTGAGACCACATCTCGAATACTGTCTGTAGTTTTGGTCTCCTTATTTAATGGAGGATGTGAATGCTTTGGAGGCAGTTCACATGTGGTTTACTAGATTGATACTAGGAATGAGCAGGTTGTGTTCTGAGTAAAGGTTGTACGGACGGTCTTGTTTTCACTGGAATTTAGAATAGTGAGGGGAGATTTGACTGAAGTTTATAAGAACCTGAAAGGCCTTGACATGGTGAATGAGGAAAGGATGTTTCCTCTTGTGGGTGAGTCCAGTACTAGGGGGCACTGTTTCGAAATTAGGGGTCACCGCATTCGGACAGAGACGAGGAGAACATTTTTCTCTAGAGGGTTGTGTGACTTTGGAATTCTCAGCCACAGAAGGTGGTGGAGACGGGGTCATTGAATATTTTTAAGGTGGAGATAGATAGATTCTTATCAGGCCAGGGAATGAAAGGTTATCAAGGTTAGATGGGAGTGTGGAATTCGAAACACAAACCGATCAGCTATGATCTGATTGAATGGCGGTGCAGACACGAGGGGCCGAATGGCCTACGTCTGCTCCTAGTTCAGATGCGTGTATTTTTTACTCAGCTGACATGTGAGGTGCTTTTGACTTACTTCTGTTATTGTAAAGTTAGTGGAGGTGCTGTGGATGGTTTTCTGGAGGTTGCGTTGTGAGCTTCTGCAGACATTCATGGAGGACAGAGGATTTGCTAACCGAACTCTGGACGAGTTATGGGGACTGTAGTTACATGACTTACAAATGGAGCAGAGGCTAGAGAGGGGAAACTCTGTAAAGTGGGAGGAGGACGGGGCTCTTCCCTACCCACAACAGGTTTTCCAAGAGCAAACAGAGCAGTGGTCCTAATATCGAGCCCTGGGGAACACCACTGTATACTCACCTGGAGTCTGACCAACAACCTTTCACCATTTCTCTCTGTTGACTTTTCATTAGCCAATGTTATATCCACAATATCACTGTCCCTTTAATCCATAGGGTTCAGTTTTCCTAACCTGTCTATTGAATGTCATTTGATCAACCACCTTTTGAACGTCCATATATATAACTTCAATCACACCACCCTCATCAACCCTCTCCATTGTTTTATCAAAGAACTCCATCAAGTTTACCTCACCACCACCTCTCTCCACTCCTCCACTGCTGTTAAATTATCAGACTGCTTATGCAACATCCAGTACTCGATGAGCAGAAATTTCCTCCAATAAAATATTGGGAAGACTGAAACCATTGGGCTGGACTCTATTGGGCTCCTGATGTAGGTCTCCATGGAGCCACACATCGGGATTGCTGGGCCTGATCTTTCCAGCTGTGCAGAAGCTCGTGGCTCCCCGCCCCCTCCCCCCAACCGCTCGGCAGTGGTACCCTCCTTTAAATATTTCAATAAACTTAATGTATACATTTCAGTCCAATTCCCTGTGATCTTACTGACAGTCCGGGATCTTCCATGCAGCGGCTGACACTCACACAGCTTCATAATAAAAGCAAAATACTGCAGATGCTGGAAATCTGAAATACAATCCAGAAAAGCTGGAACCACTCAGCAGGTCTGGCAGCATCTGTGGAAAGAGAGGCAGAGTTAACGTTTCGGGTCAGTGACCCTTCTTCTCACACACCGTCGCTTTCCCGTCGAGGGAAAGCCAACGCCACAGAGGTGGGGAAGGGGGGAAAGTAGGATTTTTAGAGTACTGATGGGGTGGGGGGTGGTGGCTGGTGCTTGTGGCGGGCGTGGTCAACTCTGCATTAATAGTGTAGGGGAAGAAGGGGCAAACTCTACACATTGGACAGTTGTTGGGTTGCGAGGGTACTCGGCAGTTTAAGTCTTTGGAGGGGCTGGTGGGAAGGCAACTATACAATGTAAGTGTTTTGGGGGAAATGGGCAACATTTTATTTGCAGTGCACTGGCGGGGGGGGTGTGTACGGGGTTAAACTTTGCACTTTTTGTGGCAGGTCTGGTTGCCCTTTAAAAATGGCACCAGTGTCTGTACAGAGACAGCTGACAGCACTACTGTTGTCGCTGAGGCCATCCCTGTTACGTGATTGGGGGTGGAGTGGGCGGCCCGTTCACTGTATTAAAATGAGCCGTCGCCTGCTACATCACAGTGGCACACCAGACACAGACTGCACATATGGGCCACCAATGTTTCGCACTCCGCTGGGGAGAATAAAATTCAGCCCCTTGTTTTTGCTTCCCGCTCCAATCTCCCTTCCCCAGTTAGCAATTCCTTCCTTCTTCCTAGTAACTGTCTGAGATTACTATAGTCTGTTCACAACCTTGGTGTCACATTGGACCACAAAATAGGCTTCTAACCTCACACTGGTGCCATCACCACAATCGCCTATTTCCACTTCTGTAACATCACCTGACTAAATCCCTGCCTCAGCTCATCTGCTGCTGAAACCCTCATTCAAGAAAAGTGGCGCTGCTGGATCTGGTACTTGGGAATGAGGTGGGCCAAGTGGATCAAGTACCAGTAGGGAAGCACTTAAAGGACAGTGGTCATTACATCATAAGGTTCAGGCTGACTACATAAAAGGACAAAGGGTAAGAATAATTAACTGAGGGAAGGCCAACTTCAACGGGGTAAGAATGCAGCTGGGGAAAATAAATTGGAGTCAACGATTGGCAGGAAAACAATAGATGAACAATGGGCTACCTTCAAAGAAGAGATAGTTTGGGCTCAGTCAAGGTATATTCCTTCGAAGGGGAAAGGTAGTGTATACAAATCCAGAGCTCCCTGAATTACAAAAGAGGTGAGTGACGCAGAGATTAAGATGAAGAAGAAAAAGTGTGCTTATGACAGACGCCAGGCAGACAATCCAACTCAGAACCAGACAGAGCGGAAGCATAAAAGCAAGTAAGAGAAGTAAAATAGAATATGAGAAGAGTCTGGCAGCTAGCATTAAATGGAGTTCCTAAGTTTTCTTTAGACGGATAAACAGGTAGCTAAAGGAGGAGTTGCACCAATTAGGGGCGACACAGAGGATTTACACATGCATGCAGAGGGCATAGTTGAGGTATTAAATGAATACGTTGCATCTGTCTTTACCAAGTGTAACAAAAGTGATTCTTTTCTGGTAAAACAAAATATATTTCTAAAGGCAATTATGGTTCAGCTGAATAAATGTTAGACCGTTTTTTTTAATTAAAATTGAACCACCAAGAGGTCACTGAGAGGGAGCTGGACTGGCAACAGAGTTACTGGTTATCACAAGGCTCGGGTTGGAGATGAAGCCGAAACCCTGGTAGCGGGCAGAAAAGTGATAAGTTCTCCTTTGATTAGACAAGCCCCGTCGTCGCAGAGAACACCTGGGATGGACAGAAAAACTGACAAGCTTTCTGGTTGTCGGTCAGTGTGTGTGTTTTACCTTCTGGAAGGAGATAACGTCAAGTCTGAAGAAAAAGTCAAGAAAGCGGAGAGGACCGCAACCCAGCTCATTTTCCAGAAATTCCAGAACAGACCTTGTGAAGTCCATGGAGTTGAGTCATCTTGTTTCCTGTTTGAAGAAAGCCTGCTAAAAATACTTCTCAATGCCGCCTGAAGAGAACTGTTGTCTGGTAACCTGGATGTGTGTGCTCAGAAGTTAGACTGCATGCTGGTTTGGAACAACATAACTCATCTGCTGTTTCCTTCAAAATGGGCAACTAGTTAACCCAAATGCTTTTTGTTTGTAACAGAGCTCTGATCAAAAAATCTTTTTTTTTAGATCTTGTTTTCGGTTAACCAGTGTATATGTCTGTGTTTGAGTTTTAAGGGACGAAGGTAAAAAAAAAGTAACTTTAAAATTTGGTTCTGGTTAAAAGGGACTTTGAAGTTTGGTTAAGGTGGGAAGAGGAAGTTAAAAATTAATTGTTGGATTTTTAAAAATTTGATCTGTGTGATATTGTTTTACTTCATTTCTAGTTGAGACTGTTTTATTCTATCCTGGGATGTAGGCATCACTGGCTAGGCCAGTATTTATTACCCATCTCTCCATAACCCTTGAGAAGGTGGTGGTGAACTGCCTTCTTGAATTGCTGCAGTCCATGGGAAGTAGGTTCACTCACAATTGTGTTAGGAATGGACTTCCAGGATTTTGACCCAGCGACAGTGAAGGAATGGCGATATAGTTCCAAGTCAGAATGGAGTATGACTTGGAGGGGAACTTGCAGGTGGTGATGTTCCCATGCATTTGCTCCCATTGTCCTAGATGGTAGTGGTCGCGGGTTTGGAAGGTGCTGTCTAAGGTGCCTTGGTGCATTGCTGCAGTGCATCTTGTAGATGGTACACACGGCTGCCACTGTGCGTCGGTGATGGAGGGAGTCAATGTTTGTGGATGGTGTGCCAATCAAATAGGGTGCTTTGTCCTGGATGATGTCGAGCTTCTTGAGTGTTGTTGGAGCTGCAGCCATCCAGGCGAGTGCAGAGTATTCCATCACACTCTTGACTTGTGCCTTATAGATGGTGGATAGGCTTTGGGGAGTCAGGAGGTGAGTTACTCGCTGCAGGATTCCTGGTCTTACACCTGCTTCATTTATGATAAACTGTTAATTGTTTAGTTCAGTAAAGTGTGTTCTATTGTGATGAGAATAGTGTATCTGATGGACTGTTTCAGCAAGTGGGAAAATGAGAAAAAAATGTTGTGACCTGTGGAGAAGCAGGACTGAATTAACAGTGCACACCTCTCGCCTCGCGTCATAACACAAGGAAGAAGGTACAACATAGGTAATGGTAAAAGAGCAGGTAATTAAGAAACAAGAACGGTTTAAAATTGATAAAATGGACATATTAGTTAGGCTGTCTAGAGGTAAAGTGAATAAAGCACCAGGGCCAATGAGGGGCATCCAAGGATTATGAGGGAAGTGAGGGTGGAAATCGCAGAGTCACTGGCCATAAATTCTCAAACTTCCTTAGACGAGGGGTGATGCCGGAGGGCTGGAGAATTGCAAATATTACATCCTTGTTCAAAAATGGGTGTAAAGATAATCCCAAGAACTTCAGGCCAATCAATTTAACTGCAGTGGTGGGCAAACTTCCAGTAATAATAATTCGGGACAAATTAATAGTCACATGGACAAATTCGGGTTAAGTAAGGAAAACAGCATGGATTCCTGAAGGGCAAATACTATTTAACTAACAGCCTGGAGATTTTGAGAAGGTAACAGAGAGGGTTGATGAGGGCAATGCTGTTGATGTGGTGTATTGTATTTACAAAAGGCATTTGATACTGTGCCACATAACAGACTTGTGAGAAAACTTATAGTTCATGAATGAAAAGGGATGGTAACAACATGGATACGGCTTTGGCTGAGTGGCAGGAAAGAAGGAATTGTAGTTTGTGGATGTTCTTGGGGGGCTGGAGGAAAGGATGGAGGTCCCCAGGGGTCAGTGTTGGCACCCTTGATTTTCCTGATATATATGTTACAAGAGCGACGTCTCAATTCATTCCATCTTTTCTGCCTCCGGAGAATCCTTGGCATCAGGTGGCAGGACCATATCTCCAACGTGGAAGTCCTCGAGGCGCCCAATATCCCCAGCATATACACCCTACTGAGTCAGCAGCGCTTGAAATCGCTTGGCCATGTGAGCCACATGGAAGATGGTAGGATCCCCAATGACGCATTGTGCAGCGAGATTATCACTGGTATCAGACCCACCGGCCGTCCGTGTCGCTGCTTTAAAGACATCTGCAAACGCGAAATGAAGTCCTGTGACATTGACCACAAGTTGTGGGAGTCAATTGCCAGTGATCTCTCGTGCGAGCAGATAGCCATAAAGGCGGGTCTGAAGAATGGCGAGTCGAAGAGACTTAACAGTTGGCAGGAAAAAAGACAGAAGCACAAGGAGAGAGCCAACCATGAAATAGCCTCGACAACCAATTTTATCTGCAGCGCCTTTGGAAGAGCCAATTCACTCTAGAATTGGCCTTTATAGCCACTCCAGGTGCGGCTCCACAAACCACTGACCACCTCCAGGCGCTGACACATTTTCTCTCGAGACAAGGAGGCCAAAGAAGGTAACTGACCAAGACCATGGTGTTCAGGGCACAATTTCAGAGTTTGCAGATGATACGAAACGTGGAAGCATTGTGAACTGAGGAGGATGGTGTTGAATTTCAAAAGTACTTAGACAATTTGGTGGAATGGGCAGGCAGGTGGCAGATGAATTTCAATGCAGAGAAATATGAAGTGATTCATTTTGGTAGGAAGAATATTGAGATAATGTAAAATGAAGGGCACCATTCTAAAGGAGCAGAGAGAACGAGGTGTATATGTGCATAAGTCATTGATGTTGGCAGGAGAGGTTGAGAGAGCATTTAATATAGCAAACAGTATCCTGGGCTTTATTAACAGGGACATTCAGTACAAGAGCAAGGAAGGTATGTTGAACTTATATAAAACACTGATTCAGCCTCAGCTGAAGTATTCTGTCCAATTCTGGGCACCACACTTTAGGAAGATTGTGAGGGCATTGGAGAGAGTGCAGAAAAGATCGATGAGAATGCTTCCAGGCATAAGGAATTTCAGTTATGAAGATAGACAGGAGAAGTTAGGATCATTTTCCTTGGAGAAGAGAAGGCTGAGAAGTGAGTTGATTTGATAGAGTTGTTCAAAGCCATGAGGGGTCTGGACAGAGGAGATAGAGAGAAACTGTTTCCACTCGTGAAATGAATCAAGAACGAGAGGGCACAGATTGAAAGTAATGGGTAAGAGAGGCAGAAGTGACATGAGGCAATACTTTTTCACGCAAGGAATGGCTAAGGACTGGAATGTACTGCCTGACAATGTGATGGAGACAGGTTCAATTGAAGCATTCAAAATGCAATTACACTGTAATGTGAAAAGGAAGAATGTGCAGGGTTATGGGGAGAAGGCGGAGAATGGCACGAGGTTAATTGCTCTTTCGAAGAGCCGATGTGTACATGATACACTGAATAGCCTCCTTCTGTGCTGTAACAATTATGTGATTCCCTGATTCATGCCTTTGTTACCTCTGTGCACAACTATTCCAACTCACTCCTGGCTGATCTCCCACATTCTACTCTCTGTAAACTTGAGGTCATCCAAAACTCTGCTGCCCATGTCCCAGCTCACACCAAGTTTTCTTCCTCTATCACTGACCGACATGGCTCCCAGTAAAGCAATGTCTTGATTTTAAAATTCTCATCCTCGTTTTCAGTACCTCCATAGAACAAAGAACAAAGATAATTACAGCACAGGAACAGGCCCTTCGGCCCTCCAGGCCTGCGCCGATCCAGATCCTCTTTCTAAACATGTCGCCTATTTTCTAAGGGTCTGTATCTCTTTACTTCCTGCCCATTCATGTATCTGTCTAGATACATCTTAAAAGACGATATCGTGCCCGAGTCTACCACCTCCACTGGCAACGCATTCCAGGCACCCACCACCCTCTGCGTAAAGAACGTTCCACGCATATCCCCCCTAAACGTTTCGCCTCTCACTTTGAACTCGTGACCCCTAGTAATTGAATCCCCCACTCTGGGAAAAAGCTTCTTGCTATCCACCCTGTCTATACATCTCATGATTTTGTATACCTCAATCAGGTCCCCCCTCAACCTCCGTCTTTTTAATGAGCATAATCCTAATCTGCTCAACCTCTCTTCATAGCTAGCGCCCTCCATACCAAGCAACATCGTGGTGAACCTCCTCTGCACCCTCTCCAAAGCATCTACATGCTGTTGGTAATGTGGCGACCAGAACTGCACGCAGTATTCCAAATGTGGCCGAACCAAAGTCTTATACAACTGTAACATGACCTGCCAACTCTTGTACTCAATACCCCGTCCGATGAAGGAAAGCATGCCATATGCGTCCTTGACCACTCTATTGACCTGCGTTGCCACCTTCAGGGAACAATGGACCTGAACACACAAATCTCGCTGTACATCCGTTTTACCCAGGACTTTTCCATTTACTGTATAGTTCACTCTTGAATTGGATCTTCCAAAATGCATCACCTCGCATTAGCCCTGATTGAACTCCATCTGCCATTTCTCTGCCCAACTCTCCAATCTATCTATATTCTGCTGTATTCTCTGACAGTCCCCTTCACTATCTGCTACTCCTCCAATCTTAGTGTCGTCTGCTAATCAGACCACCTATACTTTCCTCCAAATCATTTATGTATATCACAAACAACAGTGGTCCCAGCACGGATCCCTGTGGAACACCACTGGTCACACGTCTCCATTTTCAGAAACTCCCTTCCACTGCTACTCACTGTCTCCTGTTGCCCAGCCAGTTCTTTATCCATCTAGCTAGAACACCCTGGACCCCATGCGCCTTCACTTTCTCCATCAGCCTACCATGGGGAACCTTATCAAACGCCTTACTGAAGTCCATGTATATGACATCTACAGCCCTTCCCTCATCAATCAACTTTGTCACTTCCTCAAAGAATTCTATTAAGTTGGCAAAACATGACCTTCCCTACACAAAACCACGTTGCCTATCACTGATAAGCCCATTTTCTTCCAAATGGGAATAGATCCTATCCCTCAGTATCTTCTCCAGCAACTTCCCTACCACTGACGTCAGGCTCACCGGTCTATAATTACCTGGATTATCCCTGCTACCCTTCTTAAACAAATGGACAACATTAGCAATTCTCCAGTCCTCCGTGACCTCACCCGTGTTTAAGGATGCTGCAAAGATATCTGTTCAGGCCCCAGCTATTTCCTCTCTCGCTTCCCTCAGTAACCTGGGATAGATCCCATCCGGACCTGTTGACTTGTCCACCTTAATGCCTTTTAGAATACCCAACACTTCCTCCCTCCTTATGCCGACTTGACCTAGAGTAATCAAACATCCGTCCCTAACCTGAACATCCGTCATGTCCCGCTCCTCGGTGAATACCGATGCAAAGTACTCGTTTAAAATCTCACCCATTTTCTCTGACTCCACGCATAACTTTCCTCCTTTGTCCTTGAGTGGGCCACTCCTTTCTCTAGTTACCCTCTTGCTCCTTATATATGCTCCCCATCTCTGTAATATCCTCCAGCTCCACAATCCACCAAGATATCTGTGCATCTCTAATTCTGGCCTCTTGTGCAACCCTGATTTTCATCACTCCACCACTATTATCTGCACCTTCAGCTAATGAGGCTCCAAGTTCTAGAATACCCTCCCTTCACCTCTCCGCTTCTCCACCTCGCTTTCATCCTTTAACACGCCCGTTAAAACCTACTTCTTTGACCAAGGTTTAAACTAGTATCTCATTTTCGGGAAGAACCTTGGGACATTTCATTATGTTAAAGGCGCTATATAAATATAAATTGTTGTTGAAGTTTGCCAAACATGATTTGTTATTACCAGACCCCTGCTGCTTCTTGTTTGTTATCGTATGTTTTTCAAAGAAACGAATATATTTCTCCTGGGTTGTGACCCCATGAAATTTCTCCAGTAGTGATGCGTGTCTGACTGCTCAGTAATTGCAGGGTTTACTCTATCTCTCCTTTTCTAAACAGGGTGTAACAATTACAGTGCTCCAGTCCTCTGTCATCGCTCCCATATCCAAGGAGGATTGAAAGATTCTGGCCAGTGCCTCTACTATTTTCACCATTCCTTCCCTCAGTAACCCTCACGCATCCTGTCCAGAGTAAATTTTCTGCTTTATTGTGGTATGCAAGGTGTCGGAATGAAAGAGGTTAACGGAATCTATTTGCTCAGTGACTGTAATTAATGTAGGTCTCTATGGAACCTAATTATTTCACTGGAGATGCTCCATCTTCTAATAGTAAGGGACTCTTTTCAATGCGTTTTCACATAGTGTGAGTGGGAGCATCATCCCTGACACTAATAGGGACCAGCGTCTCCAGAGAGAGGGGGAGGAGAGATCAGAATCTGAGGACAATAGATTGGAATCTGACAACAATGGGTCAGAATCTGAGAACAATAGATTGTAATGTTACAAAAATGGGCAGGGGGTTATCCTGGGATCTTGACACTCTTTCTGCATATTATGATCGGCTACCATTAGCATCTAGCATCTATAACGCAGTGAAGATTATTCAATATATTTACTATCTAACCTTGCTAATGTTGGTGTTCCTGGTAAGTCTCTATATCCAGCTCTTCATTCTATAAACCATGTTAAACTGCATTACTGTACTTCTCATTTACTCTGCCCTTGCTGATTGTGGTATCCCTCCAGCTATTATCTTTATATAACCATTGCTAACCGCATTATGGTTTGTGTAATTTAATCTCTCATCTTTGCTTCTGTTGTTGCCCTGGTAAGACTTTAGTTCCAGCCATGAGATATGTAAACCTTGCTTCACTGAAATACTGATTTGGAATTTATTTATTTTTTTGAAGACTGAAGCTAGTGTCATTGGTCTCCAGAAGAAACTTCATACCCTATTTGTGAACCACTTACCTTTCACTGGCCAGTGTCTGAGACTGAACAAGACAGTCGACAACCTCTGTAGTAATTTAAACCTGAGCTGATTTCATCTCCATATTCTCTCCATCAACAAACATGCCTACTACCACCTCTGCAATAACTGCCATCTCCACCTCGGCCTCAGCTCATCTGCTGCATAAACTCTCATCTGTGCCTTTGTTAAATCTACACCTGACTATTCCAGTTCTATCACGGTCACCTTCCCAGTTATAAACCTCCATAAACCACAGCCCAGCCTGCGGCGGTGTCTCAGTGAACATCAACGTCAGCTCGAGGAACAAAACCTCAATGTCCGATTAGGCATTCTGCAGACTTCCAGACTGAACATTGAGTTCAATAATTTCAGATCAAGACTGGCTCTTTTAGTGATTTTGCTTTATCATTTTTTTTGCCATGTCCTGGCCTTAAACTGGATTTTTTTATGTTGCTGCTTTTGGCTTGGGCTGTTCATTATTTTGTCATTTAACACCTTTGCTGCACTAACGCTTTGTCTTTCACCACACCACAAGCACACTCTCTTTGCCTTTGCCCCAAGACCTCCTTGTCAGTTAATCTCTATGACCATCTGTCCTTTCAACAACTCTTTTTTCTCTTTCGCCCCACACTTGCTTTATTTCCTTAAAACCTGACCTTTCTAACCTTTGCCAATTCTGATGAAAGGTCACAGGCCTGAAGCGTTAACTCTGCTTCACTCTCCACAGATGCTTCCAGACCTGCTGAGTCTTTCCAGCACTTTTTGTTTTCATTTTAGACTTGGAGTGGAGTTCCCCAGGGATCAATGTTGGGATCGTTTCTCTTCCTGACAAATATTAATGACATGGACCTTGGTGCACACGGCACAATTTCAAAGTTTGCAGATGATGCAAAGCTTGGGAGCATTGTGAACTGTGAGGAGGATAGTGTAGAAATTCAAATGGACATAGACAAGTTGGTGGAATGGACAGACAGGTGGCAGATGAAATTCAATGTGGAGAAATGTGATGTGATTCATTTCGATAGGAAGAACATGGAGAGGCAATATAGAATAAATCGTACAACTCTAAAGGGTGTGCAGGAGCAGAGGGACCTGGGTGTATATGTGCATGGGTCATTGAAGTTGGCAGGAGAGGTTGAGAGTGGTTAATAAACCAGACAGTATCCTGCGCTTTATTCACAGCAGCATGGAATGCAAAAGCAAAGAGGTTATTTTGAACTTGTATGAGACACGAGTTCGGCCTCAGTTGCAGTATTACGTCCAGTTCTGGGCATCACACTTTAGGTAACGTGAAGACATTGGGGAGTGTACATAAACATTCGCAAGAATGGTTCCAGAGATGAAGAATATCAGTAATGAAGAGAGACTGGAGAACTGGGAACATTTTCCTTAGAGAAGAGAATGCTGAGAGGAGATTTGAAAAAAAGGTATTCACAATTATGAGGTGTCTGGACAGAGTGGATAGGGAAAAACTGTCCCCACTCCTGAAAGGTTCTAAAACGAGAGGGCAAAGAATAAAAGTAATTGGTAAAAGAAGCAGAAGTGACATGAAGAAAACCTTTTCACACAGCGAGTGCTTAAGATCTGGAATGTGCTGCCTGAGAGTGTGGTGGAGGCAGATTCAATCGAGGTAAACCGGAGGAAGTTGGATAGCTGTCTGAAAAGGACGTTTGTGCAGAGTTACAGGGAGAAGGACGTAGATGAGCTTTCCGGACGTCGATGGTGGGCACTGAGGAAATGGCTTATTACCTGCACCAGATTCCACCCCCCCTCCCCCCCCCCCTTTACCCCCCCTTCCACCCCCCCCCACCCCCGTCCCCTTCCCTGCTCCACCCTCTCAGCTCACCCCCTCACAACCCCGTCCCAGCCTGCCCCCCCCGCACCATCTTCACCCCGCACCCCCTTCCCCTGCACCCCACCCCCTCCCTCTACCCCTCCCCCTTGCATCCCCTCCTCCCACCGGCACCATCCTACACCTGTGTAGGGGCCCCAACAACCCCACTGCCTTGTGGGCGTCTCGGGAGAGACCAAGGCTAAGGGAGTAAACCCTAACAGAAAATCCGGAGCGGAACCCCGTAGGCGGTCATGTGTCACCTTTGGCATGTTTCCGGCAGTTCCTGCAGCCATACTGGTGCCAAACGTCGTGTCCTGCACTCCTTTGGACCCCACCAGAAAGGCCGAGAGGGGGGTTTTGACGACTGGGCAACTCTCAACCTCCATAAATTTGCCCAGGCATGCGCCATGGAGAGGTCACTCCATAGTTGCCTCACAGCGACTGAAACAACACGGAAGGCAGCAGTTACGGGTTATAAGTCCAGATAAATTGGCGTAGAAACTGGGCGCCACGGGTTGCCTTTGTCGGTGGGAGAGGTCATTGCACCTCACTGGACAGCTACCGCCCGCCTCAAACCGGGCAGCCCCCGGTCAATAAGGTTCTGTCCCGCCACAGTCTGCCTGCTTCAATGGGTGCTTGGAGCTCAGGGTCATTGCCCGAAAGGTGGACTGATACACCGCACCAAACAACATGAAAAAAGGAAAGAAGGTACCAGCCCTTCGCTTTGCAAGCTGGAACGTCAGAACTATGTGTCCTGGCCTGTCGGAAGACCTTACACAAATCAACGATTCTCGGAAGACCGCCATCATTAACAACGAGCTCAGTAGATTCAATGTGGACATTGCAGCACTTCAGGAGACTCGCCTCCCCGCGAGTGGCTCTCTAGCAGAGCAAGACTACACCTTCTTCTGGCAGGGCAGGGATCCTGAAGAACCAAGACAGCATGGAGTGGGCTTCGCCATCAGAAACGCCTTGCTCAGCATGATAGAGCCTCCCTCAAATGGCTCGGAACGCATACTGTCCATCCGACTGCTCACCACCTCTGGTCCAGTACACCTACTCAGCATCTATGCTCCAACACTCTGTTCCGCACCTGAAGCTAAAGACCAGTTCTATGAACAACTCCATAACATCATTAGCAGCATCCCCAACACCGAACACCTATTCCTGCTGGGGGACTTTAATGCCAGGGTTGGGGCCGACCATGACTCATGGCCCTCCTGCCTTGGGCGCTATGGCGTTGGAAGGATGAATGAGAACGGGCAGAGACTGCTTGAGTTGTGTACCTATCATAACCTTTGCATCACCAACTCGTTCTTTCACACTAAACCCTGTCACCAGGTTTCATGGAGGCACCCAAGATCACGTCGTTGGCACCAGCTAGACCTCATTGTCACAAGGCGAGCCGCCTTAAACAGTGTTCAAATCACACGCAGCTTCCACAGTGCGGACTGCGACACCGACCACTCCCTGGTGTGCAGCAAGGTTAGACTCAGACCAAAGAAGTTGCATCATTCCAAGCAGAAGGGCCACCCGCGCATCAACACGAGCAGAATTTCTCACCCACAGCTGTTACAAAAATTTCTAAATTCACTTGTAACAGACCTTCAAAACACTCCCACAGGGGATGCTGAGACCAAGTGGGCCCACATCAGAGACGCCATCTATGAGTCAGCTTTGACCACCTACGGCAAAAGTGCGAAGAGAAATGCAGACTGGTTTCAATCTCATAATGAAGAGCTGGAACCTGTCATAGCCGCTAAGCGCATTGCACTTTTGAACTACAAGAAAGCCCCCAGCGATTTAACATCCGCAGCACTTAAAGCAGCCAGAAGTACTGCACAAAGAACAGCTAGGCGTTGCGCAAACGACTACTGGCAACACCTATGCAGCCATATTCAGCTGGCCTCAGACACCGGAAACATCAGAGGAATGTATGATGGCATGAAGAGAGCTCTTGGGCCAACCATCAAGAAGATCACCCCCCTCAAATCTAAATCGGGGGACATAATCACTGACCAACGCAAACAGATGGACCGCTGGGTTGAGCACTACCTAGAACTGTACTCCAGGGAGAATGCTGTCACTGAGACTGCCCTCAATGCAGCCCAGCCTCTACCAGTCATGGATGAGCTGGACATACAGCCAACCAAATCGGAACTCAGTGATGCCATTGATTCCCTAGCCAGCGGAAAAGCCCCTGGGAAGGACAGCATTACCCCTGAAATAATCAAGAGTGCCAAGCCTGCTATACTCTCAGCACTACATGAACTGCTATGCCTGTGCTGGGACGAGGGAGCAGTACCCCAGGACATGCGCGATGCCAACATCATCACCCTCTATAAAAACAAAGGTGACCGCGGTGACTGCAACAACTACCGTGGAATCTCCCTGCTCAGCATAGTGGGGAAAGTCTTTGCTCGAGTCGCTCTGAACAGGCTCCAGAAGCTGGCCGAGCGCGTCTACCCTGAGGCACAGTGTGGCTTTCGTGCAGAGAGATCGACTATTGACATGCTGTTCTCCCTTCGTCAGATACAGGAGAAATGCCGTGAACAACAGATGCCCCTCTACATTGCTTTCATTGATCTCACCAAAGCCTTTGACCTCGTCAGCAGACGTGGTCTCTTCAGACTACTAGAAAAGATCGGATGTCCACCAAAGCTACTAAGTATCATCACCTCATTCCATGACAATATGAAAGGCACAATTCAACATGGTGGCTCCTCATCAGAGCCCTTTCCTATCCTGAGTGGTGTGAAACAGGGCTGTGTTCTCGCACCCACACTTTTTGGGATTTTCTTCTCCCTGCTGCTTTCACATGCGTTCAAATCCTCTGAAGAAGGAATTTTCCTCCACACAAGATCAGGGGGCAGGTTGTTCAACCTTGCCCGTCTAAGAGCGAAGTCCAAAGTACGGAAAGTCCTCATCAGAGAACTCCTCTTTGCTGACGATGCTGCTTTAACATCTCACACTGAAGAATGCCTGCAGAGTCTCATCGACAGGTTTGCGTCTGCCTGCAATGAATTTGGCCTAACCATCAGCCTCAAGAAAACGAACATCATGGGGCAGGATGTCAGAAATGCTCCATCCATCAATATTGGCGACCACGCTCTGGAAGTGGTTCAAGAGTTCACCTACCTAGGCTCAACTATCACCAGTAACCTGTCTCTAGATGCAGAAATCAACAAGCGCATGGGTAAGGCTTCCACTGCTATGTTCAGACTGGCCAAGAGAGTGTGGGAAAATGGCGCACTGACACGGAACACAAAAGTCCGAGTGTATCAGGCCTGTGTCCTCAGTACCTTGCTCTACGGCAGCGAGGCCTGGACAACGTATGCCAGCCAAGAGCGACGTCTCAATTCATTCCATCTTCGCTGCCTTCGGAGAATACTTGGCATCAGGTGGCAGGACTATATCTCCAACACAGAAGTCCTTGAAGCGGCCAACATCCCCAGCTTATACACACTACTGAGTCAGCGGCGCTTGAGATGGCTTGGCCATGTGAGCCGCATGGAAGATGGCAGGATCCCCAAAGACACATTGTACAGCGAGCTCGCCACTGGTATCAGACCCACCGGCCGTCCATGTCTCCGTTATAAAGACGTCTGCAAACGCGACATGAAATCGTGTGACATTGATCACAAGTCGTGGGAGTCAGTTGCCAGCATTCGCCAGAGCTGGCGGGCAGCCATAAAGACAGGGCTAAATTGTGGCGAGTCGAAGAGACTTAGTAGTTGGCAGGAAAAAAGACAGAGGCGCAAGGGGAGAGCCAACTGTGCAACAGCCCCAACAAACAAATTTCTCTGCAGCACCTGTGGAAGAGCCTGTCACTCCAGAATTGGCCTTTATAGCCACTCCAGGCGCTGCTTCACAAACCACTGACCACCTCCAGGCGCGTATCCATTGTCTCTCGAGATAAGGAGGCCCAAAAAAAAGAAAGAAAGAACAGGGAGAAGGCAGGGGAGTGACACTAGATGAATTGCTCTTTTGGACAGCCAGTGCAGACACGATGGCATGAATGGCCGCCAGTAACAATTCTGTGATTCTGTGACAGTTGACCACAAAATGAGCTTCCACCGTTATATTCGTGCCATCACTATCACCACCTATTTCCACTTCAATAACATCGCCTGATTTCACCCCTGTCTTAACTCATCCGCTGCTGAAGCTCTCAGTCATGCTTTCATTACCTGTAGACTGGACTATTCGAACTCATTCTCCCACATTCTACTATCTGTAACCTTGAGGTTATCTAAAACTCTGCTGCCTGTGCCTTAACTCACAGCAAGTCTCATTCCCCGATCACTGACCGACATCAGCTCACCGTCAAGCAATGTCTTGATTTTAAAATTCTCATTCTTGTTTTCCAATCCCTCCATTGCCTCACCCCTCACTAACTCTGGAATCCCCTCCAGCCCCACAAACCTCTGAGATATCTCTGCTCCTCTAATTCTGGCCTCTTGAGCATCCCTGATTTTAATTACTCCACCATTGTGGCCACACCTTCAGTTGCCTCGGCCCAAAGCTCTCGAATACGCGCCCTACACAGCTCCATCTCTCCATCTCTCCACCTCGCTTTTCTCCTTTATGACACTCCTTTAAAATTTGCCTCTTTGACCAAGCATTTGGTCACCTAACCTAATATCTCCCTTGGTGATTCAGTGTTAGACTTTGTTTCATAGTGCTGCTGTGAAGTACCTTGGGATAAGTTCTTGCTGAACTTTGCCAGACATGAATTGTCATTAGCATATCCATGAGGCTTGAAATTTATTATGCTATGCTTTTCCATGCAAATAATATTTCTGTCCTGGGTTGTGAAATTTCACCACCACTGACGTCAGATTGACTGGACAGTACAGGGTTTACCACATCCCTCCTTTTTGTAAACTAGGTGTATACTTTGCAGCCATCCAGTGCTCTGTCACACTCCTATATCCAAAGAGAATTGGCAGATTCTGTGCAGTGCTTCTTCCATTTGCACCATTCCTTCTCTCACCAACCCTCAGAATTCCCATCCAGACCGGGTAAATGTTCTAGTTTATTGTGATACAAAAAGTGTGGGATTGAAAGGGGTTAACTGAACCTGTTTGTTCAGTGACTGCAATTAATGTCAGTCTCCATGGACCCTAATTGTCTCACTGGAAGATTCCCCTCTTCTATTGGTAACGGGCTCCTTTCAATGTGTTATCACATCGTGTCAGTGGGAGTATCACATCACTCCCGGCACTAACAGGGATCAGCGGCTCTGGAGAGAGGGAGAGGAAAGATCAGAATCAGAGTACAATAGACTGGAATGTTACAACAATGAGCAGGAGTTTCATCTGGGAGTTTAACTTTCTTTCTGCAGATTATGATCAGTTCTCATTAAACAGTCGGATCTATTACGCACTGAGGAATATTCAATACATTTACTACCCCTTCCTGGCTATTATTGGTGTCCCTAGTAAGTCTCTGTATCTAGCTATTAATTCTATAAACCATGTTTAACTGCATTACCATTCTTGTCATTTCCTCTGCCCTCCTTGCTGCTGTTGTTATTCCAGGCAAATTTCTGTCCCCAGATATCAGCTCTATAAACCATTGCTATGTGCATTAGAGTGCTTGTAATTTACTCTCCCATCTTTGCTGCTGTTGCTGTCCCTGGTAAGTCTCTATTGCCTGCTATGAGATCTGTAAAATGTGTTTCACTGAAATAATGTTCTTGCTATTTAAATTTGGGAAGAGTGCAGTTGTCATTGGTCTCCATAAGAAATTCCATCCACTATCCATGAACCACGAACTCCTCATTGCCAAATATCTGAGGCTGAACCAGACAGTTTGCAACCTCTGTGTTCTATTTAAATCTGAGCTGAGTTGATCTCCATATTCTCACCAACCCTGCCTACTACCACCTCTGTACTAACACACATCTCCACCTCTGCCTCAGCCTATCTGCTGCATAAACATTCATCTGTGCGTTTGTTAAATACACACTTGACTATTCCAATTCATTCCTGGTCACCCTCCCATTTATAAACCTCCATAAACCACAGCCCATCCAGAACTCTGCTGCCTGTATTCTAACTCACATCAATCCCGATCACCCATCACCCTTGTGCTCACTGATTTACATTGACTCCCAGTCTGGCAGCACCTTAATTCTATTATTCTCATTCATGTGTTTGAATCCCTCCATGGCCTCACCCCTCCAGTTAGTCCCATTCCCCTGACCGTTCCCATATTCCTTTTGGCCTTCTCGTATTTTCTTCAATTAGCTTTAAAAATAAACTTCACTCCCTCTTTATTCGACCACTGACCACGATTTTCAGCTCCACAGCTCCACAGGGCCCAACGTCATGGACGCTTGGATCCATAAAATGGTATGAGCTGAGCTGCCGGTCACTGCCAGTGCTACATGCTGGACAGGGATTTAGCGCTGGACAGGGATTTAGCCCGGGTTTATCAAGCATGTGCTGGTAGTGTGAGGAATGGTCTGAATATGGTGCCAATCAGCCATTGCAGCAGCTTTGATATTTGTCTTTGAAACTTGGCCGGTGCATGTCCACTGACCGCCTGTGGTAGTCATTCTCAGCTGAACATATATTCAGCAGCACGAGGAGCCCCTCTAGTGTTATTTAAAAGGACCAGACGTCCAACTTACAGGTGAGGGGCATTTGACTTACTTTTGCTATTGTAAAGTTCGTGGAGTGCTGTCGATGTTTTTCTGGAGGTTGTGTTGTGAGCTGCTGCAGACATTCAGGGAGGACAGAGGATTTGGTGACCCAAGACTGGTCGAGGTATGAGAGCACTTTTCCTACCTTACCTGCCCCAGGAGCAGTGTGTGGGTGACTCTGATTCAAAAAGGAGTTAGTCACAGAGCTGTGTCACCTCCTGCAACACATGGAGCCTCACACCAGAGTGAGGACGGAGCTGTCAGTGGACGTTAAGATCGCAGTTTCATTGAAAGTCTATGTATTTGGATATTTCCAGGCATGAGCAGGAGACATATCCAGTATAGAGTAGTAGAGGTTGATGGAGTTCAGAAGAGTGAGGGAGGGATCTCATAGAAACCTGCAGAATTTTAATCAGTCTGGACAGACGAGATGCAGGAAGGATGTTCCCGATGTTGGGGTGTCCAGAACCAGGGACAACAGTCTAAGGATAAGGAGTAAACCTTTCAGGACTGAGATGAGGAGAAATTTCTTCACCCAGAGAGTGGTGAGCCTGTGGAATTCGCTACCACAGGGAGCAGTCGAGGCCAAAACATTGTATGTTTTTCAGAAGGAGTTAGATATAGCTCTTGGTTCTAAAGGGATCAAAGGATATGGGGGGAAAGATTACTGAGTTGGATGATCAGCGATGATCATAACGAATGGTGCAGCAGGCTCGAAGGACCGAATGGCCTACTTCTGCTCCTATTTTCTATGTTTCTATGTTTCCCTGCTTTTGTATCCTTGCCTCCAAGATCTGATATATTTCGCGAAACACTCTCCTAATATGTCCTGCCACCTGCAATGATAAATGCATATGGAGCCCCAGGTCCCTCTGCTCCTGCACAATGTTCAGAACTGTGTCATTAAGTCTATATTGCCTTCATATTCCTTCTGGCATAAGGCATCACCTCACACTCCTCTGTACTAAATTCCACCTGCCATTTCTCTGTTAGTTCTGCTGGATTGTCGATATCCTGTTGCAGGCAGTTTGTCTCATCCTCAGTGTTTGGCACGCTTCCAAGTTCGGTGTCATTGGCAAGCCTTGAAATTCTGCTCTGTATTCCAAGATCCAAGCCATTTATATATAGCAAAAAAAAAGTGGGCTCAGCACTGACCCTTGCGGAACATCACTGCCTACCATCCTCCAGTCTGAAAAACAACCATTTAACACTACTCACCCTTTTCTTTCCATCAATCAATATTTGATCCAATTGGATGCTAATCCATGTCATTCAATTTTGTTATCCAACATTTTAGAACATAGAACATAGAACAGTACAGCACAGTACAGGCCCTTCGGCCCACGATGTAGTGCCGAATCTTTAACTTGCTCTCAGTCAAAACCACCGACACATCCTTCATTCGACTATCATCCATGTACCTATCCAAGAGTCGCTTAAATGTCCCTAATGTATCTGCTTCTACTACCGCCGCTGGCAGTGCTTTCCACGCACCCATCACTCTCTGTGTAAAGAACCTACCTCTGACATCTCCCCGAAACCTTCCACCAATCATCTTAAAATTATGCCCCCTGGTGATAGACCTCTCTGCCCTGGGAAAGTGTCTCTGGCTGTCCAATCTATCCATGCCTCTCATCATCTTGTACCCCTCTGTCAAGTTACCTCTCATCCTTCTTCGTTCCAACGAGAAAAGACCGAGCACCCTCAACCTTTCTTCGTAAGACATGCCCTCCAGTCCAGGCAGCATCCTGGTAAATCTCCTCTGCACCCTCTCTAAAGCTTCCACATCCTTTTGTGTGGTACTTCATCAAACGCTTTCTTAAAATCCATGTAGACCATCCACCACATTCTTTTCATCAACCTGCTCTCTTACTTCATCAAAATAAATTCAATTAGTTCATGAAAGCATGATCTGCTTTTTAAAAATCCGTGCGGACAACACTTAATTAACTCAAACATCTCATCGTGTGTGTTGATTTTTTCCCGCTGATTTAGTTTCTAAAACCTTACTCATCACTGATGTTAAACTAACTGACCAGTAGTTGCGAGGCCTGTGTGTTGTCCATTCCCATTGATAATTCTGGGAGGTGAGGGTGACCATCTATGTCATCGTTTTTTTGCTCAGCAGGGAGAAGCAGAATGAGAGATCCCGTGGCTTTGTCAGGATAGCGGGAATCCTGATGGTGTAGGTGTCTCTGCGGGCGCCCTATGTCAATGGGGAGAGGTACAGGAACTGAAAGAACTCTCACTCCATTAATGTACAGTTGGTGTGTGAGCATGCCCAGTACATCATGTTGGTGAATGTTCACTACCCTGTCAGAAGCCACCATACCTTCATTCTGAAGCAGTCAGCCATTCTCAACACTTAGGGCTTCCATGCAGAACCAGAATGTGGCTCCACGGAGGCAAAGAAAAAAACCGTCGAGACACAGCTCATGTTTCGACATCCCCAAACCACCTACCACCGCCACCCAACCTCCCACAATTAACATGTGTATAATGTGAGCAATGGAGTCACCAGGAACAGGATGGGACAGACCATCGGTGTGATGAAGCAATGCTTCCAATGTCTGAATCGCACGGGGAGAGCCCTTCAGTACACACTGGAGCAGGTGTCAAAGTTCATGGTGTTCTGCTGCACCCTTCATATCATCACCATCATAAGGACACAGGCATTGGCAGCAGGAATCCGGAGGACACCTCAGGAGGAGGAGGAGGACGCAGGGAGGATATTTCCTGGACGCCTTCGAACGAGACAGGCTGTCGGAGAGTCCCTGCTAAGATTTTGTTTCCCATAGGACAACTTCCCTTTCCCACCATGGATCACCCATTCTCCACCATTTCACCCATCTGAGACGCCCCATCACAGTGTCCCCTTGGTCACCATCCTGTAATAAAAATCACCAACATAAACCTTTTCAGTAACATCTTTATCCAACAACACATCCAATTATACAAAAGGAAAATGGAACTATTCACCCTTGTATATTCCCTTAGTCTCTGTCTTGTGCGTCCCGTCGACTTGCCTCGTGCTCCCCAGTGTTTCCCTAGTGACTGCAGCATGGCTGGTGGAAGACTGCTGACTTTCATTCGGGTAGACTGCAGATGACCTTGCAGGACGTCCTCGAGCAGCTCTGGGCCTTGAGGGCTTCGATTCAAACTGTACCACCTCGACATAGGCAGCAGCCCAGTAATGTTCTGATCGGAGTCCTGTGTATTATAACACGTTTGTGACCTCGCCGTCCGGGAGCTGCCACATGCACTATCCTTTCCCACTGCCCTGGCTGCAGTTCGTGCGTTTTCCGTGAATCAGCATGTGCAGATTCCGACTCTATACCAGCCTCTAAGGCACACACAGTGGAAGTATTTGAGCTGGAGGCTGTGAGTATCAGACTAAGTGATGGGGCTTCACCATCAGTCCTGTGCTGATGCTCTCTCTCTGTCTCCTGGAGCTGCTGTGACTGGGAAGCTGGCAGTTTTGGGGTACCATTGGGAAGTGTAAAATCAGAAGGGTCGTATTGGGATGAGAGATTGTGGGTGGGTTGGAAAGCAGGGTCCATGATCCCACCATCTGCAGCTTGTACATCATCCCAGACAGCAGGATGCGGGGGGAGGTGGGAGTTAAGAAGGGGCATAAGGCAGGAACATGGCATCATCCTGAATGCTCTCGGCGATGCCGGATGCCACGGGCTCTGTCACAGCCGGTCCCATGATGTGAAGAACCATGTCCTCCCTCAGGCTCAGGGGATGAAGGTATGCCTGGTCACTCGCTGGTTCACTTGCTGCTCCCTGTGATTATGTGTCACCTTGTCCTGTAAGAAAGAAGGCAGAATATTAATGATTGTGTTACACTGTGTTTTGATGATATGCCTGCCATAGCTGAATAGCTGGAGGTAATTGGAGGCTGTGAGAGGTGGGTGTGAGGCTGCTATCAGTCCAAGGTGTGTGAGGGTGAGGTGGAGTATGTGAATGTTAGGTGTGAGTCCTGAGTGTTCGGGACTGCTGATGGGTGAGTGATGGGGGTGTGGTGCATTGAGCAGTGTGAGAGATTGGTGATGTTGGGGGTAGGAGATGCCATTTAGAGATCAATGCAATGACATTGACCTCCCGTATGAGCTCATTAAACTTCTTCTGGCTCTGCTGCCAGATTCTCGTGGCGAGAATTCTTGCATTGACCTCCCTGGCCACCTTCACCGATTCCCTTCGGAGGACGTTCCTTGAGAGTCTCCACCCCACCACACGGAAACAGAGCCTCTCTCCTCCTGTCACCCTTCGTAACTAAGAAATCCATCCCCACATCCGTGAACCGCAGAACCCTCTGTTGCAGTGTGCTATTTACCTTGTCTCCAATTGCAGAATTCACAGTGAGCAGCAAGAGCCTCCAGTGAATCAGTGCATCTTCTCTTTAAGAGGGGCAGACTGCGTTTAAAAGCTGAACCTGGCTGAAACATGTGTCAGCCTCACACACCTTTAGGGCCCTGTTAAGCATCCAGACAGACAGCAGCGCGGGTAACCCGGGGTGGCACGTAGAATTCATGGAAATGAGGAGGCAGCAGGAAGTGCGTTTGTCACCTGCCGCAACAGGAACGGGCACGGGCAGATCATGATCCCTCTGCCCAAAAACACGACGTACTCTCTATTTCTATTTGCTGTTCTCTCTTTCACACTTTCTCACTCTCTGTCTTTCTCTCTCCCTTCACTCACTTTCTCTTGCTCGTAAAATCAGAGATTGATGCAGCACAGAACAAGGCGATTCGGCCCTTTGTGTCAGTGCTGCCTCTTCGAAAGAGCCATCTAATTCGTTCCTCTTTCCTCCTCTTTCCCCAGACTCCTGTTTTTCTTTTCCTTTTCAAGTATTTGCTAAATTGCCTTTTGAATGATATTATTGAATCTGCTTCCACCATGTTTTCAGCCAGTGAATTCCAGATCCCAACAACTCGCTGTGGAAGAAAATTCTCCTCATTTCACCTCTGTTTTTTTGTCAATTACCTCAGTCTGTGTCTTCTTAATACTGAACTTAGATTTTTGGATTTAGATATACAGCACTGGAACAGGCCCTTCTGCCCACCGAGTCTGTGCCGACCATTGGCCACCCATTTACACTAATCCTACACTAATCCCATATTCCTACCACATCGTCACCTGTCCCTATATTCCCCTACCACCTACCTATACTAGGGGCAATTTATACTGGCCAGTTTACCTATCAACCTGCAAGACTTTTGGCTGAGGGAGGAAACCCGCAAACTCCACACAGGCAGTACCCATAATGTGAGGCTGCAGTGCTAACCACTGCACCACTGTGCCAACCCTGTTTCTGACACTGGAAACAGTTTCACATTGATTACCTTATCAAAACCCTTCATAATTTTGAATTTTATATCAAATCTCCCCTTACCTATCACTGCTCTAATGAGAACAATCCCAGCTTTTCGAATCCATCCACGTAACTGTATTCGCAGATCACTGGTACCATTCTAGTAATTCACCTCTGTATCTTCACTACGTCCTTGACATCCTTACCAATGTGTGGTGATCAGAATTGGGCACAATTCTCCATCTGGGACCTAACCAATGATGTATAAATATCAGCATTTCCTCCTGAGTTTTATTACTCTGTGTCTCTCTCTCTAACACAAAGGACACTGCATGCTACCAACTAAGATCTGTGTGTTTACACCCTCGGTCTCTCTAATCATGCACTCACTCTATAATGGTACCATTTATTTTATATTTTTTTCTTCTCATACTTCCTACCCAAATGTCTCACTTCACATTTTAATTTGTTAAATTCCATCTGCCATGTTCCTGCCCATTTCATCAGTCAGTCTCTGTCCTCCTAAAGTTTGTTACTATCCTTCTCACTGTTTATTAACATTTCTGAGTTTCCTTCCATCTGAAAACTTGGACATTACCCCCTCTGTACACAAGCCCACTACATTAGCATGCAACACCAGGGATCCCAACAGTCACCCTGGGGAACCCCACTGTGTACTTCGCTCCACCTGAAAAACAGCCATTATTCCCTACTCTCTGATACCTGTCACCTAGCTAATTTCTTGCATGCTGGGATTGAAAAAGAAAAAAAAGGACTTCCATTTATGTAGCGCCTTTCATGACTACTGCATGTTCCAAAGCGATTTACAATCAACGTATACTTATCATGCCTACTCACGCTTGTACTGACAGAAAAAAGGCAGCCAATTTTCGCACAGCAAGATCCCACAAGGAGCAATGTAATAATGACCAGATCTGTTTTTATGATGTTGCTTGATGGATAAATATTGTCCAGGCCACAGGGAATAATTCCCCTGATCTGCTTCTAAATAATCCCATAGGATCATTAGCATCCACCTGAGAGGGCAGATGGGGCCTTGGTTTAACGTTTCATTCGAAAGACTGCTCATCTGATAGCGCAATACTCCCTCAGTACTGTCGCTGCAGTGTCAGCCTTGATTCTTGTGAAAAAGCCATTTCATGACACTTGATCCAGGAAGCTTGTGACTGAAAGGGGAGAGAGCTACAAACTGAGCCCCGGCTGACTTTGGCCCTTTAATCCCATGTGTTTCCAATTGGGTCACACGGCTGTTATATAGTACTTTATCAAACACCTTTTGAAACGATAGGAAAATTGTAAAAGTACAGGCAGGAAAAGTCATAGAAACATATAATAGCATTGCATGGAAGGGGGTCATTTGGTCTATGAAGTCTGTGCTGGCTCTTTTGATGAGTTTCCAGTGAGTTCCACACCCTGGATCTTTCCCAGATCCTTGATATTTTCCCCTTAATATCTAACCAAATCACTTATTGAATCTACTTTTGAATCTGTATCCTTCAGCATATCATAAAATAATTTGCAAATCCGAAACAAAAATTGCATTACAATAATCCCCATGTCAACTCTGCTTCTGTTTTCCAATCACCATGAATCTATGTCCTAGGGTTAATGGCCCCTCATACATTAGAAACAATATATAATTTATATAAACCGTTCATGATGTTAAATATCCCTATCTGATCACCTTGCAAATGTCCCTGCTCCAAGGAAAACCATCCCAGCTACATAACTGTAATCCCTCATCCCTGGAAAAGTTCCAGTAAAACTCTTCTGTCCCCTCTCCAAGGTTTCATTTCCTTCCTAAAGTGTGGTTTCCAGTATTGGACACAATACTCCAGATGGAGCCGGACTAGTCTTTTCTATAGGGTTAACACAATATCCTGGCCAGTCTACTCTGTGTCTCTATTAATCACGCCTAGGAATCTATTTGCTTTGTGAACTGTTTGTTAACCTGTCCAGCTACTTTCGAAGATTGCATACAAACACCTCAGGTCTCTCTGTTTCTCTCAATAGCTTTAAAATTTTGCCATTCAGCTTGTATTATCCCTGGTGATTCATCTGCATGCAGCTCACCATCACCTTCTCTAGGGCAATTAAGGATGGGCAATAAATGCTGGCCTAGTCAACGACACCCACATCCCATGAACGGATAATATATATCAAATCTTCCGACAATGTATCACCTCACACATCTGCCATGCCAATTAAATATTTGGAAGACTGCCGCCGTTGTTTTCAAACCCCACGTCAAAAGTTTCCTAGCTACAGACTGGATCTCTCTCCTTGGCAACTGTCTGAGACGAAAGCAAACTGGTCACAACCTGGTTTCATTGTTGACGCTGCGACGAGCTTCCTGCTAAATATTACTAAAACAGCCTACTTGCACTTCCGTATCATCACCCAACTTTGCCCCTCTCTCAGCTCTTCTGCTGATGAAACACTCCCCCTTGCCTGTGTTACCTGTAGACTCGACTAGTCCAACACACTCCTGGCTGGTCTCCCACGTTCTACCCTCCATAACCTGTCCAGCTACTTTCGAATGTTGCATACAAACACCTCAGGGGCGGCACAGTGGTGCAGTGGTTAGCACCGCAGCCTCACAGCTCCAGGGACCCGGTTTCGTTTCCGGGTACTGCCTGTGTGGTGTTTGCAAGTTCTCCCTGTGGAGTTTGCAAGTTCTCCCTGTGTCTGCGTCTTTCCAACAATTTTCTCCGGGTGCTCCGGTTTCCTCCCACAAGCCAAAAGACTTGCAGGTTGATAGGTAAATTGGCCATTATAAATTATCACTAGTATAGGGAGGTGGTAGGGAAATATAGGGACAGGTGGGGATGTTTGGCAGGAATATAGGATTAGTATAAATGGGTGGTTGATGTTCGGCACAGACTCGGTGGGCCGAAGGGCCTGTTTCAGTGCTGTATCTCTAATCTAATCTAACAACCCTGAGTTGATCCAATGCACTGCTGCCCATGTCCTAACTCACACCAAGTCCTGTTCACCAATTACCCCCTGTACTCACTGAAAGACATTGGCTCCTGGTCAGCAACACCTCAATTTTAAAACTCTCAGCCTTCTTTTCAAATCCTTCATTATCTCACTCCTCCTTATCTCTGTAATCTCCTCCAGCCCGACAACCCTCCGAGATATCTGCACTCATCTATTTCTGGCCTCTTCAGCATCTACGAGTTTAATTGCTGTACCATTGGTGGTCCTGCCTTCAGCTGCCGCGGCCCTACGCTCTGGAAGAGTAGAGCAGAACTTCCAGGGAGGAATTCCTGGAAGATAAATGTCAGTGAATTAAACACTAAAATAAAAGCAAAATATTGCGGATGCTGAACACTGGAAATACTCAGTTGGTCTGGCAGCATCTGTGCAGAGAGAGACAGAGTTAATGTTTCAGATCTGTGCCCCTTCATCAGAACTGGTAAACGTTAGAAATGGAACAGTCTTTGAGCAAGTGAAAGAGGGGAAGGGGGAAGAAGAACAAGAAGGAAGGACTGTGATGGGACAGAGAGGGGATTATTAAAACTACAGACTGTTACATTCCTAACTTTTACCAGTTCTGATGAAGGGTCAGAGACCGGAAACATTAACTCTGTTTCTCTCTACACAGATGCTGCCAGACCTGCTGAGTATTTCCAGCACTTTCTGGTCTCATCCCTAAGCTTTGGAATTCTCTCCCCAAACCCTAAATGCAATAAGCTGCACTGAGTCCAGTTTTCGGGAGTCCTGCTTGGACAGAGTACTAAATGCAGTAAAGTTATCGAGATATTGAATTTTAAGTGATCTAAGAGTCGATCTCTTTCCAACAATTTGTTAATTTTACATTTAGCATTTCACTTAATTTTAAGCTGAATTTGTACTTTATTTCACAATCTGTTTGTGAGAATTGGACAGTTAATTGATGCTGATGGAAAAGGAAGGTCAGTGTCAGCTTGGATATAAAACTGACTTAATGACAGAAAACAGTGAGTTGCAGTAAATAGTTGTTATTCAAACTGGAGAAAAATAGACAGTTGTGTTCCCCAAGGGTTAGTGCTAGGAACACTGTT
The DNA here is from genome assembly GCF_036365525.1 of Heterodontus francisci. NCBI lineage: Eukaryota > Metazoa > Chordata > Chondrichthyes > Heterodontiformes > Heterodontidae > Heterodontus > Heterodontus francisci. The sequence continues at coordinate 179,008 of NW_027141631.1, read as the reverse complement.
TTATTCTGATATGTATAAATGATTTGGATAATGGCATACAGAGAAACATTTCAAAATTTGCAGGTGATACCAAACTTGGAGGCGGGGCAGGCATTGAGGTTGATACCAATCGATGTCAGAGGACAGAGATAGGCTAGCAGAATGGGCAGACGAGAGGCAAATGGAATTTAATACAGACAAGTGTCAAGTGATGCATTTTATCAGAAGTAACAGGGAGAGGCAATATACACTTAATGGTAAAGTTCGAAAGAGTGTGCAGAGACAAAGGGACATGGGGTTCATGCACATAGATCCCTGAAGGTGGCAGGATATATTGAGAGAGTCGTCAGTAAAGCATATGGGATCTTGGGCTACATAGATAGAGGTGGTGAGTTCAGAAGAAGGAAAGTTATGCTGTAACTTTATGAAGCTCTGGTTTGGCCCCAAGTTGAGTACTGCTTCCAGTTCTGTTCATCACACTTTAGGAAGGATGTGAGGGTCATTGACAGGGTGTAGAGTAGGTTTACTTTAATGGTTCCAGAGATGGAGTATTTTAAGTACAATATAGTCTGTAAAAGCTGGGATTGTCTTCCTTGGAGTAAAGGAGATTGAGGGGAGATTTGATACATGTATACAAGATGATGACCTGTTTGGATAAGGTAGAGAGGAAAAGATTTTCCCATTAGCTGATGGTACAAGGACTAGAGTTAAGATTGAGGGCAAGAGTTAAGGGGGGATGTGATGAACAACATTTTTCCACAACGAGTGGTAATGGCCTGGAAATCATTGCCTACGAGGGTGGTGGAAGCAGAGAAGGTGAATTATTTCAAAAGGATATTGGATGAACACTTGATGTAAATAAACTTGCAGGAATATGGAGTCAGAGCTGGGGAATGATACTGGCTGGATTTATCTACAAAGAGCTGGCATGGACTCGATGAGCAGAATGGCCTAATTCTGTGTTGAAATGACTATGACTCTACGACTCTCTGACAGGGGAATACTATTACTACTTTTAGTTTAGTTTAGAGATACAGCACTGAAACAGGCCCTTCGGCCCACCGAGTCTGTGCGGACCATCAACCACCCGTTTATACTAATCCTACACTAATTCCATATTCCTACCACATCCCCACCTGTCCCTATGTTTCCCTACCACCTACCTATACTACGGGCAATTGCTAATGGCCAATTTACCGATCAACCTGCAAGTCTTTGGCATGTGGGAGGAAACCCACGCAAACACAGGGAGAACTGACAAATTCCACACAGGCAGTACCCAGAATTGAACCCGGGTCACTGGAGTTGTGAGGCTGCGGTGCTAACCACTGTGCCACCCTATAGTGGGAAAGTTTATAATGGACTGGGCAGTATCACCCTGTGGAACCCCGTGATGTAAGTGAAATGTTTGATGCCCCAGAACGTGGTTAACAAATGTCCTTCACAAACAGAATAAATCAGTTCAGTCCCACTGACAATTCTGGAGTCATTCACAATGGGGAGTAATTTCTCCTCATTTTCTCTACATAGGACAGCAGTCAGGCTTTTCACTGTGTCCACCACCTCCACGTTGAAAGTCTTGTAAGGGTTAGGTGAGATAAGACACGTTGCCTGGGCGACAGATTTCTTCAATTGTGTTACTGCTTCTGTGCTCTCTTCAGTCCAACCGGGTTAAATCTGGTCATCACCATCATTAGGTAGTTCATAAAGAGGAGTCACAGTCTCTGCAAATCGAGGGATGATGGTCCACTGATACCCCACCAGCCTGAGGATAGGACACAGTGCAGGACTTTGAGGTGGACAGGGGTAGACACTGGATGAGGGTCCACTGATACCCCACCAGCCTGAGGATAGGACACAGGGCAGGACTTTGAGGTGAACAGGGGTAGATACTGGATGAGGGTCCACTGATACCCCACCAGCCTGAGGATAGGACACAGGGCAGGACTTTGAGGTGAACAGGGGTAGACACTGGATGGTCTCGACCTGATGCTGGTGTGGGCTGATGCAGGATGATCTGATCTGGGCACGTAGAAAGGTGACACGGTCTTGCACCAGCTGGGCCTTACGTGGATGTTCTTTTAGTCCAGCTCCCAAAGTCACTGCAGTAGTTCCTGTAAAAGGGTTAAATGTGTGGACACGGTGATGAGAAGATCATCGACATATTGCAGCAAGCAGGAAGACTGTAAAAAGCTCAGAACGGACCGGCTACACGTTTGTTGAAAATAGTGGGGTTATTGTGGAACCCCTTGTGACAGACATGTCCAGGGGTATCTCTGGTCCTCAGAAGTGAATATGAATTTAATTTGTTTCTCTAATTTTACTGGGATACTACAATAACCATTACAGATATCCAGGGTGGAGAAGACAGACCTAACATTGGGAATCCGGGAGAGTAGGGTGGGTGTCTATCAGACAACCGGGTTCACGCAGGGTTGACTGAATTGAGTTTGTGGTGGTCAATAGTCAGTCACCAGCTGCCATCCGGTTTTCCAACCAGTCAAATAGGGCAGTTAGAAGGGAACATGGCTTCGTGAACTACACCCTGGAAAAACAGTGACATGATAGTGTCTGGAATGTATGATATAATCTCAGCTCGGTAAGAATACTGCTTCATGGATCATGCAATGGTCAGTTAATTTCTTCGGGTCTGCACATGCTTGCACAGTCATCTTAATGGGATGTGGATACACTCGACACCGACTGGAGAATCGCCTGTACCTCAGGGTTATCAGAGGTGTCTGGTTCACACTCCTCTGATATTTTAATCAGGAATATTGAGGTTACACTGGACACCAGAGTAGGGTAAGTTTTAATGTTCTACAATATACAAGTATAGGGATAATCAATTACTGCTGATAACCTTTGAGCACATTACTGCCCAGTAGTCTCTGTCCATTATGTAGGATCATATAAAAGGGAGGCAGGGCTTTGACATGAGCTGTGTTAGCTCTCCTACACCAATGTAAGATCTGATCCAGGGTCAAAGATTAACCAAAAGGAGGTCGAAGGGTCACAAGCAATTTATTGAGGAGTAGCAGTTCAAATACAGCACAAAATCAGAATAGACATAGTGGACATACGGCCTGTGGCAGGTGAGAAAGGCTTTGTGGCTATGGATCAAATGTAAGAAGCTATTAGTAAAGACGTTATAGCAGGACACACAGAATAATTCAAGGTGATCAGGCAGAGTCAACATGCTTTTGTGAATCGGAAACCATGTTTAACCAATTTATTGAAGTTCTTTGAAGAAGTAACAGGTGCTGTGGATAAAGGGGAACTGATGGATGTACTACACTTAGATTTCCAGAAGGGATTTCATAATGTGCCACATCAAAGTTCATTGCGGAATATAAAAGCTCATGGTGTGGGGGCAACCTATTGGCATGGATAGAAGATTGGCTAGCTAACAGGAAACAGAGAGTAGGCTTAAATGGATCATTTTCTGTTTGGCAAGATGTAACGAGTGGTGTGTCACAGGGATCAGTGCGGGTGCCTTAGCTCTTTACAATTTATATAAATCACTTGGATGAAGGGGCCAAAGGTATGTTTGCTAAATTTGCTGATGACAGAAACGTCGGTCGGACAGTATGTTGTGACGTGGACACAAGTGAACCACAAAGGGGTAGATAGATTGAGTGATTGGGCAAAGATCTGGTAAATGGAGTATAATGTGGGAAAATATGAAATTGTCCATTTTGGCAGGTGAATAAAAATTAAGCATATAATCACAATGGTGAGATATTTCAGAGCTCTACCATCCAGGGGGAACTGAGAGTCCTTGTGCATGAATTGTAAAAGGTTTATATGTAGGTATTGCAAGTAATTAGGAAAACTAATAGAATGTTATCGGCTATTGCAGGAGGAATTGAATACAAATGTAGGGAGTTTATGTTTCAGTTATATCGGGAGACCACTTCTGGAAGACTGTTTGCAGTATTGGTCTCCTCATTTAAGGACAGGTGGAAATGCATTCGAAGCAGTTCAGAGATGGTTTACTAGACTAATGCCTGGAATGGGGGTGTTGTCTAATGAGGAAAGGTTGGACAGGCTAGGCTTATGTCAGCTGGAGTTTAGAAGAGTAAGAGGCGACTTGATTGAAACTTATAAGATTCTGAGTGTGGGACAGAGCAAATGAGGCCGACAGAGAGAGAAAGAACGAGAGAGAGAGAGAGCTCAATTCATCTGCTGCTAAAAACCTCATCCATGCCTTTTTTATCTCGAGACTTGACTATTCTAACAAACTCCTGGCTGGTCTCCCACATCCTACTCTCTGTAACCTGTGGTCATCCAAAACTCTGCTGCCATCTTCTAATTTGCATCAAATTCTATTCACCCAACATCCCTGTGCTCACTGACCTATATTGGCTCTTGTTCCAGTAACACCTCAATTTTAATATTCTCACTCATGTGATCAAATCCCTCCATGTCCTCACCTCTCTGATTATCCCAATCCCCTGTTCATTTCCAATGTTACTGAAACTTGTTCCTCTTAAAAATCTTTTTTCCAATTCCGGCTTAAAAGTGAGTTTCTTTCCCTCTGCCTCTCTTCATATAACATAGAACATAGAGCATAGAACAGTACAGCACAGTACAGGCCCTTCGGCCCACGATGTTGTGCCGAACCTTTAACCTACTCGAAGATCAAACTACCTACAAACCCTTCATTCTACTATCATCCATGTACCGATCCAACAGTCGCTTAAATTTGCCTAATGTATCTGCTTCTACTACCACCACTGGCAGCGCATTCCACGCACCCACCTCTCTCTGTGTAAAGAACCTACCTCTGACATCTCCCTGAAACCTTCCTCCAGTCACCTTAAAATTATGCCCACTGGTGATAGCCCTTTCCACCTGGGAAAAAGTCTCTGGCTATCCACTCTAGCTATGCCTCTCATCATCTTGTACCCCTCCATCAAATCACCTCTCATCCTTCTTCGCTCCAATGAGAAAAGCCCGAGCTCCCTCAATCTTTCTTCCTAAGACATACCCTCCAGTCCAGGCAGCATCCTGGTAAATCTCCTCTGCACCCTCTCTAAAGCTTCCATACCTTTCCTATAATGAGGCGACCAGAACTGAATGCAATATTCCAAGTGCGGTCGAACCAGGGCCTTATAGAGCTGCAGCATAACCTCGCAGCCCTTAAACTCAATGCCCCTGTTAATGAAAGCCAACACACCATACGCCTTCTTCACAACACTTTCAACTTGGGTGGCAACTTTGAGCGATCTATGGACGTGGACCCCAAGATACCTCTATTCCTCCACACTACCAAAAACCCTGTCTTTAAGCCTGTATTCTGCATTCAAATTAGACCTCCCAAAATGAATCACTTCACACTTTTCCAGGTTGAACTCCATCTGCCACGTCTCAGCCCAGCTCTGCATCCTGTCAATGTCCAGTTGCAACCGACAACAGCCTTCCACACTATCCACAACTCCAGCAACCTTCGTGTCATTGGCAAACTTGCTAACCCAGCCTTCCACTTCCTCATCCAAGTCATTTATAAAAATCACAAAGAGCAGAGGTCCCAGAACAGATCCCTGCGGAACACCACTCGTCACCGAGCTCCATGCTGAATACTTTCCATCTACTAACACCCTCTGTCTTCTATGGGCCAGACAATTTTGTATCCAGACAGCCACTTTGTGGTCTTCCTGACCACACATTTCATCTCTCCTGCTGCACTCATGCTGTGGAAGCTTGGATCCATAAAATGGTGTGAGCTGCACTGCCGGTCGCATCCAGCACATTGTACAGGACACCCAGGCTGGCCGGGGTGCTGGTGTCGGTGTAACGTGTGTGTGTCTGTAGTGTGAGGAGGGGTCTGAATATGATGTCGATCAGCCATTTCAGCAACTTTGATGTACGTCTTTGAAACTTGGTCCTTGCATGTCTACTGACCACCTGTGTTCGTCACTCTCAGCTGAACATACATTCAGCAGCACGAGGAACCCCCTGTAGTGTTATTTAAAAGGACCAGGCGTCCAAAGAACAGGTGAGGGGCTTTTGACTTACTTCTATTATTATAAAGTTAGTGGAGGTGCTGTGGATGGTTTTCTGGAGGTTGTGTTATGAGCTGCTGCAGACATTCAGGGAGGAGAGAGGACTTGGTGACCCAACTCTGTACGATGAATGGGGACAGTAGTTACAGTGTCTCTGGGTCTGTAACATGATCAACAAATGGAGCAGAGGCTGCAGAGAGAGGGAAAGCTCTGGAAAGAAAGAGGAGGAATGGCCTCTGCCCTACCCACCCTGGGTTTCCTAGAGCAAAAAGAGCAGTGGTCCTAATATTGAGCCCAGGGGAACACCACTGTATACTCCCATCGAGTCTGAACAACAACCTTTCACCACTTCTCTCTGTTTACTGTTCCTTAGCCAATGTTATGCCCACAGTGTCACTGTACCTTTAATCCATAGTGTTCAGTTTTCCTAACCTGTCTATTGAATGTCACTTGATCCAACATCTTTTGGTAGTCCATTATATAACTTCAATCACACCACCCTCATCAACCCTCTCCATTGTTTTCTCAAAGAACTCCATCAAGTTCACCTCAGCACTACCTCTCTCCACTCCTCCACTGTTGTTAAATTATCAGACTGATTATCCGACACCCAGTACTGGATGAGCAGAAATTTCCTCCAATTAAATATTGGGAAGACTGAAGCCATTGTTTTAACTCCCCACTCCAACTCTGTTCCCTTGCTATTGATTCCATCCCTCTTCCTGGTGACAGTCTGAGATTCAAACAATATGTTTACATCCTTGGTGTCACATTTCACCACAAAATGAGCTTTAACCTCATTTTCAGGGTATCATTACAACCGCCTATTTCCACCTCAGTAACATCGCCTGACTTCACCCCTGTCTCAGCCCATCTGCTGCTGAAACCTCATTCATGCCATCGTCACCTCTCGATGTGACTATTCCAACTCACTCCTGGCTGATCTCCCACATCTACTCTCTGTAAACATGAGGTCATTCAAAACTCTGCTGCCCATGTCTTAGCTCACACCAAGTCCCGTTTATATCTCACTGACCGACAGTGGCTCCCAGTCAAGCAATATCTTGATTTTAAAATTCTCATCCTTGTTGTCATATCTCTCAATGGCCTCGCCCCTCCCTATCTCTGTAATCTCCTCCAGCTCCAGAACCCATCGAGACAACTGTGCTCCTCTAATTCTGGCCTCTTTTACATCCGTTATTTTAATCACTGCACCACTGGCGACCGTGCCTTCAGCTGCCGGGGCCCAAGCTGCAGTATCCTCCCTACACATCTCCGCCTCTGCACCTCTCCATCTCACTTTCCTCCTTTGAGACATTGCTTGAAACCTTCCTCTTTGGCTAAGCTGTTGGTCTTTTGAACTAATAGCTCCTGTTGTACCTCAGTTCGCACTTTGCTTCATAATGCTCCCGTGAAGCACCTTGGGATGTTTTATAACATTAAAGGCAATATCTAAATATAAATTGTTGTTGTTGTTGTTGTTTGCCAGACATCAATAGTCTTTAGCAAATCCAGGTTGCTAACCATTTACTATCCAATGTTTTTCCAAGCAACCAGTATTTTTCTCTTGGGTTGTCATGTCTACAAAAGTCCCCAGTCGTGACACTAGTCTGACTAGTCAGTATTTACAGCATTTATCGCATATCTCCTTTTTTAAACAGGATGTAAGATTTACAAACCTCCAATCCTCTGTCATCACACCCATATCCAATGAGGATTGGAAGATTCTGGCCAGTGCCTCTGCTATTCCCACCATTCCTTCCCTCAGAGACCCCTATACATCCATTCAGACTGGGTAAGAGTTCCAGTTTATTGTGGTACAAAAAGGTGTTGGATAGAAAGGTGTTAACTGAAACTGTTTGTTCAGTGACTGTAATTAATGTCAGTCTCCATGGACCGAATTGTGTCACAGGAGGGTTTCCCTCTTCTATTAATATGGGACTCCTTTCGATGTGTTATCCCATACTGTCAGCGGGAGCATCACGCCCGGCACTCACAGGGATCAGCGGCTCCAGAGAGAGGGAGAGGATGGATCAGAATCTGAGAACAATGGGTCAGAATCTGAGAACAATAGATTGGAATGTTACAACAATGAGCAAGAGTTTATCCTCAGAACTTCACTATCTTTCTACATATTATGATCGTTCTCATTAAACTTTCGCATCTACCTCGCACTTCGGATTGCTCAATACATTTATTATCCCAACCCCGCTCTTGTTGGTGTCCCTGGTTAGTATCTGTTTCCAGGTATTTATTCTGTCAACCATGTTTAACTGTATTATATTCCTGTAATTTACTCTACCCTCCTTGCTGCTGTTGTTAATCCCGGTGAATATCTCCAGTAATTACCTTGATTAACCATGTTTAACTGCATTACTGCTCCTGTAATTTTCTCTGCCCTCCTTTCTGCTGTTGTTATTTCTGCTGAATCTCTATCTCCAGAAATCAGCTGTATAAACCACTGCTAACGGTATTTCAGTTCTTGTAATTTACTCTCTCCTCTTTGCTGCTGATACTGTCTCTATTTCCAGCTAGGAGATCTGTAAACCTGTTTACTGAAATACTGTTCTGGAACGTAAATTGTGGGAAGAGAGAAGACAGTGTCATTGGTCCATTGATCTCCATCACAAACTCCATCCCCTATCTGTGAACCACATACCCGATCCTGAGGCTGAACCAGACAGTTTACAACCTCTGTGTTCTATTTTTACCTTACTTGAGTTCATCTCCAAATTCTCTCCATCACCAACCCTGCCTACTACCACCTGAGTAATACCACCCGTCTCCACCTCTGCCTCAGCCCATCTGCTGCATAAACCCTCATATGTGCCTTTGTTAAATCCGCACTTGACTATTCTAAGAACAAAGAACAAAGAACAAAGATAATTACAGCACAGGAACAGGCCCTTCGGCCCTCCAAGCCTGCGCCGATCCAGATCCTCTCTCTAAACATGTTGCCTATTTTCTAAGGTTCTGTACCTCTTTTCTTCCTGCCCATTCATGTATCTGTCTAGATACATCTTAAAAGACGCTATCGTGCCCGCGTCTGCCACCTCCACTGGCAACGCGTTCCAGGCACCCACCACCCTCTGCGTAAAGAACTTTCCACGCATATCCCCCCTAAACTTTTCCCCTTTCACTTTGAACTCGTGCCCTCTAGTAATTGAATCCCCCACTCTGGGAAAAAGCCTCTTGCTATCAACCCTGTCTAGACCTGTCATGATTTTGTACACCTCAATCAGGTCCCCCCTCAACCTCCGTCTTTCTAATGAAAATAATCCTAATCTACTCAACCTCTCTTCATAGCTAGCGCCCTCCATACCAGGCAACATCCTGGTGAACCTCCTCTGCACCCTCTCCAAATCATCCACATCCTTTTGATAATGTGGCGACTAGAACTGTACGCAGTATTCCAAATGTGGCCGAACCAAAGTCCTATACAACTGTAACATGACCTGCCAACTCTTGTACTCAATACCCCGTCTGATGAAGGAAAGCATGCCGTATGCCTTCTTGACCACTCTATTGACCTGCGTTGCCACCTTCAGGGAACAGTGGACCTGAACACCCAAATCTCTCTGGACATCAATTTTCCCCAGGACTTTTCCATTTACTGTATAGTTCACTCTTGAATTGGATCTTCCAAAATGCATCACCTCGCATTTGCCCTGATTGAACTCCATCTGCCATTTCTCTGCCCAACTCCCCAATCTATCTATATTCTGCTGTATTCTCTGACAGTCCCCTTCACTATCTGCTACTCCACCAATCTTAGTGTCGTCTGCAAACTTGCTAATCAGTCCACCTATACTTTCCTCCAAATCATTAATGCATATCACAAACAACAGTAGTCCCAGCACGGATCCCTGTGGAACACCACTGGTCACACATCTCCATTTTGAGAAACTCCCTTCTACTGCTACTCTCTGTCTCCTGTTGCCCAGCCAGTTCTTTATCCATCTAGCTAGTACACCTTGGACCCCAAGCGCCTTTCTCCATCAGCCTGCCATGGGGAACCTTATCAAACGCCTTACTGAAGTCCATGTATATGACATCGACAGCCCTTCCCTCATCAATCAACTTTGTCACTTCCTCAAAGAATTCTATTAAGTTGGTAAGACATGACCTTCCCTGCACAAAACCATGTTGCCTATCACTGATAAGCCCATTTTCTTCCAAATGGGAATGGATCCTATCCCTCAGTATCTTCTCCAGCAGCTTCCCGACCACTGACGTCAGGCTCACCGGTCTATAATTACCTGGATTATCCCTGCTACCCTTCTTAAACAAGGGGACAACATTAGCAATTCTCCAGTCCTCCGGGACCTCACCCGTGTTTAAGGGTGCTGTAAAGATATCTGTTAAGGCCCCAGCTATTTCCTCTCTCGCTTCCCTCAGTAACCTGGGATAGATCCCATCCGGACCTGGGGACCTGTCCACCTTAATGCCCTTTAGAATACCCAACACTTCCTCCCTCCTTATGCCGACTTGACCTAGAGTAATCAAACATCTGTTCCTAACCTCAACATCCGTCATGTCCCTCTCCTCGGTGAATACCGATGCAAAGTTCCGAATCTATCCTGGTCACCCTCCCAGTTATAAACCTCCATAAACCACAGCCCATCCAGAACTCTGATGCCTTTATCCTAACTCGCACCAAATCCCAATCACCCATCATCCCTGTGCTCACTGATCTACAATGGCTCCCGGTCTGGCAGCACCTTAATTTTAATATTCTCATTCTTGAGTCTGAATACCTCCATGGCCTCACCACTCCATTAGTCCCATTCCCCTGTGCATTTCCCATATTTCTGCAAATAATGTGCCTTCAATCTTTTCTCAATTCTCTTTTTAAAGTGAATTTCTTTCTCTCTGTATCTGTTCCTAGCCACTATTTTCAACTCTACAGACCCACTGGTGCTGTGGGTACAGAAGATGGGACACATAAAATGATGCGAACCACACAGATGGCCACTTCTAGTGTGGTCAGCACAGTGACCCATGGTGGGCAGTGCACTTGTGTGGTCAGCACAGTGCCCAATGTTGGACAGAGCTCTAGTATGGTCAGCACAATGCCCCATGCTGGACAATTCTCTAGTATGGTCAGCACAATGCCGCATGCTGGACAGAGCTCCAGTATGGTCAGCACAGTGCCCAATGGTGGACAGAGCTCCAGTATGGTCAGCACAGTGCCCCATGCTGGACAGGGCTCTAGTATGATCAGCACAATGCCCCATGCTGGACAGAGCTCTAGTATGGTCAGCACAGTGCCCCATGCTGGACAATGCTCTGGTATGGTCAGCACAGTGCCCCATGCTGGACAGGGCTCTAGTATGGTCAGCACAATGCCCCATGCTGGACAGGGCTCTAGTATGGTCAGCACAATGCCCCATGCTGGACAGGGCTCTAGTATGGTCAGCACAATGCCCCATGCTGGATAGGGCTCTAGTGTGGTCAGCACAGTGCCTCATGCTGGTCAGGGCTCTAGTTTGGTCAGCACAATGCCCCATGCTGGACAGGGCTCTAGCATGGTCAGCACAATGCCCCATGCTGGACAGGGCTCTCGTGTGGTCAGCACAGTGCCTCATGCTGGTCAGGGCTCTAGTGTGGTCAGCACAGTGCCCCATGCTGGACAGGGCTCTAGTGTGGTCAGCACAGTGCCCCATGCTGGACAGGGCTCTAGTATGGTAAGCACAATGCCCCATGCTGGACAGGTCTCTAGTATGGTCAGCTCAATGCCCCATGCTGGACAGGGCTCTAGTATGGTCAGCACAATGCCCCATGCTGGACAGAGCTCTAGTATTGTCAGCACAATGCCCCTTGCTGCACAGGGCTCTAGTTTGGTCAGCACAATGCCCCTTGCTGCACAGAGCTCCAGTATGGTCAGCACAATGCCCCATGCTGGATAGGGCTCTCGTATGGTCAGCACATTGCCTCATGCTGGTCAGGGCTCTAGTGTGGTCAGCACAGTGCCCCATGCTGGTCAGGGCTCTAGTATGGTTAGCACAATGCCCCATGCTGGACAGGGCTCTCGTATTGTCAGCACAGTGCCTCATGCTGGTCAGGGCTCTAGTGTGGTCAGCACAGTGCCCCATGCTGGTCAGGGCTCTAGTGTGGTCAGCACAGTGCACAATGCCGGACAAGGCTCTCGTATGGTCAGCACAGTGCCCCATGCTGGACAGGGCTCTAGTATGGTCAGCACAGTGCCCCATGCTGGACAGGGCTCTAGAGTGGTCAGCACAGTGCCCCATGCTGGACAGGGCTCATGAATGGTCAGCACAATGCCCCATGCTGGACAGAGCTCTAGTATGGTCAGCACAATGCCCCTTGCTGCACAGGGCTCTAGTATGGTCAGCACAATGCCCCTTGCTGCACAGAGCTCCAGTATGGTCAGCACAATGCCCCATGCTGGATAGGGCTCTAGTATGGTCAGCACAGTGCCTCATGCTGGTCAGGGCTCTAGTGTGGTCAGCACAGTGCCCCATGCTGTTCAGGGCTCTAGTGTGGTCAGCACAGTGCACAATGCCGGACAAGGCTCTCGTATGGTCAGCACAGTGCCCCATGCTGGACAGGGCTCTAGTATGGTCAGCACAGTGCCCCATGCTGGACAGGGCTCTAGAGTGGTCAGCACAGTGCCCCATGCTGGACAGGGCTCTAGAATGGTCAGCACAATGCCTCTTGCTGCACAGGGCTCTAGTATGGTCAGCACAATGCCCCTTGCTGCACAGAGCTCCAGTATGGTCAGCACAATGCCCCATGCTGGATGGGGCTCTAGTATGGTCAGCACAGTGCCTCATGCTGGTCAGGGCTCTAGTGTGGTCAGCACAGTGCCCCATGCTGTTCAGGGCTCTAGTGTGGTCAGCACAGTGCACAATGCCGGACAAGGCTCTCGTATGGTCAGCACAGTGCCCCATGCTGGACAGGGCTCTAGTATGGTCAGCACAGTGTCCCATGCTGGACAGGGCTCTTGAGTGGTCAGCACAGTGCCTCATGCTGGACAGGGCTCCAGCGAGTCATACTGTGTTTGTGTCACTCATGTGAGGATAGTTTTGAATGTGACTTCAATGTCCCAACCAGACAGCTTTGAGTACGTCTTTGTAGTCAGGTCTCGGCATGACCACTGACTGCTTGTGTTAGTCATTGTCAGCTGAATATACATTTAGCATCACAATGAATCCCCTCTAGTGTTATTAAAAAGGACCAGGCATCCAACCTGCAGGTGAGGGGCTTTTGACTTACTTCTGCTATTGTAAAGTCAGTGCAGGTGTTGTGGATGGGTTTCTAGAGGTTGCGTTGTGAGCTGCTGCAAACATTCAGGGAGGACAGAGGATTTGGTGACTCAACTCTGTACGAGGTATGGGGACTGTAGTTACAGTGTCTCTGGATCTGTAACATGACCCACAAATGGAGCAGAGACTGCAGAGAGCGGAAGCTCGGTAAAGGGGGAGGAGGGACTCTTCCCTACCCACCCCGTGTTTTCCAAGAGCTCTTTTCCTACCTACAATTAACCCAAGAGCAGTGAGTGAGGTGACTCTGATTCAATAAGGAGGTGGTCGCAGAGCTGTGTCACCTCCTGTAACACGACCTGTAGCCTCACTCCAGTGTGAGGACGGAGCTGTCAGTTTCATGGAAAGTCTATCTTTCTGGATCTTCCCAGGCAGGAGCAGTAGACACATACAGCATAGACTCGTAGAAATCAATGGAGTCGTAGAGTCATGCACAACACATAAGGAGGCCATCTCTTGCTGGAACAATCCAGTCAGTGCCACTCCCCGCTCATTCCTCATATACCTGCAAGTTAATTTGTTTCAGTTTCCTTTTGAAATCATTGATTGTCTCGGCTTCCACCACCCTCATGGGCAGTGAGTTCCAGCTCATTAACATCCACTGTGTAAAAAAGTTCTTCCTCATATTCCCGTACATCTCTTACCCAAAACCTTCCATCTGTGTTTCCCTGGTCCGTGTTTCATCAGTTAATGTTAACAGTTTTTCCTTGTCTATCTTATCTTAGCCTATCATAATCTTGTACACCTCTATCAAATCTCTCTCAAACTCCTTTACTCCAGGGAGAACAACTCCATCTTATCCAAACTCACTTTGTAACTAAACCCCCATCCCTGGAACCATTCTGGTAAATCTTCTCCGCACCCTCTCAGGGACCTTCACTTCCTTCCGAGTGTGGTGACCAGAACTGGACATAGTTCTCTAGTTGGGGCCTAACCAAATCTTTATAAAGTTTCAGCATAATTTCCCTGCTTTAGTATCTTTGCCTCTCATGATGAAGCCCAAGATCTGATATGTCTTGCCAAACATTCTCCTAATATGTCCTGCCACCTTCACAGATCAATGCATTTGGAGCCACAAGTCCCTCTGTTCCTGCACAATCTTTATAACTGTGTCATTAAGTCTATATTGCCTTCCTGTTCCTTCTGACAAAATGCATCAGCTCACACTCCTCTGTATTAAGATTCCACCTGCCACTTCTCTGTCCATTCTGCTAGCCTATCTATATCCTGTTGCAGGCAGTTTGTAACATCCACACAGTTTACCACTCCTCCAAGATTTGTGTCATCAGAAAATTGTGAAATTCTACTCTGTATTCCAAGAACCATATCACTTATATATAAAGCAAAAGAAAAACTGTGGTCCTAACACTGACCCTTGGGGAAAATCACTTTCTGCCATCCTCCAGTCTGAAAAACAACCATTTAACACATTTCTCTTTTTGCTGTCCTTTGCACAATTTTTGATCCAATTGGATGCTATTCCATGAGCTTCAATTTTGTTAACCAAACTTTTGTTTGATTCTCCATCAAATACTTTCATAAAATCCATGTAGACAACATCCACCACATTTCCTTCATCAACCTTCTCTGATCATCAAAATGGAGACGTGTGACCAGTGGTGTTCCACAGGGATCCGTGCTGGGACCACTGTTGTTTGTGATATACATTAATGATTTGGAGGAACGTATAGGTGGTCTGATTAGCAAGTTTGCAGACGACACTAATATTGGTGGAGTAGCAGATAGTGAAGGGGACTGTCAGAGAATACAGCAGAATATAGATAGATTGGAGAGTTGGGCAGAGAAATGGCAGATGGAGTTCAATCAGGGCAAATGCGAGGTGATGCCTTTTGGAAGATCTAATTCAAGAGTGAACAATACAGTAAATGGAAAAGTCCTGGGGAAAATTGATGTACAGAGAGATTTGTGTGTTCAGGTCCATTGTTCCCTGAAGGTGGCAACGCAGGTAAATAGTGTGGTCAAGAAGGCATACGGCATGCTTTCCTTCATCGGACGGGGTACTGAGTACAAGAGTTGGCAGGTCATGTTACAGTTGTATAGGACTTTGTTTCGGCCACATTTGGAATACTGCGTGCAGTTCTGGTCGCCACATTACCAAAAGGATGTGGATGCTTTGGAGAGGGTGCAGAGGAGGTTCACCAGGATGTTGCCTGGTATGGAGGGCGCTAGCTATGAAGAGAGGTTGAGTAGATTAGGATTATTTTCATTAGAAGGACGGAGGTTGAGGGGGGACCTGATTGAGGTGCACAAAATCATGAGAGGTATAGACAGGTTGGATAGCAAGAAGCTTTTTTCCCAGAGTGGGGGATTCAATTACTAGGGGACACGAGTTCAAAGTGACAGGGGGAAAGTTTAGGGGGGATATGCGTGGAAAGTTCTTTATGCAGAGGGTGGTGGGTGCCTGGAACGCGTTGCCAGCGGAGGTGGTAGATGCGGGCACGATAGCGTCTTTGAAGATGTATCAGGACAGATACATAAATGGGCAGGAAGTAAAGAGATACAGACACTTAGAAATTAGGCGACAGGTTTAGATAGAGGATTTGGATCGGCGCAGGCTTGGAGGGCCGAAGGGCCTGTTTCTGTGCTGTAATTTTCTTTGTTCTTTGTTCTTTGTTATTTCAATTAGCTCAATCAAGCATAATCTGCCTTTTAGAAATCCGTGCTGACAATCCTTAATTAACTCAAACCTCTCCAAGTGTGTGTCGTCCTTTTTCCCTGATTATTGTTTCTAAAACCTTCCTCACAACTGATGTTAAACTAACTGACCAGTAGTTACGAGGCCTGTGTATTGTCCATTTATAATTCTGGGAGGTAAGGGTGGCCATCTTTGTCATCATTTTCTCCCTCAGCAGGGAGAAGCACGATGAGAGATCCCGTGGTTTTGTCAGGATAGCGGGAATCCTGATGGTGTCCGTGGCTCTGAGGGGCCCCCATGTCAACGGGGAGAGGTACAGGAACTGAAAGAACTCTCACTCCATCTGAGCATGCCCAGTCCATCATGTTGGTGAATGTCCTCTATCCTGGCAGCAGCCACCATACATTCATTCTGAAGCAGTCAGCCAGTCCCAACACTGCGGGTCTCCATGCAGAACCAGAATGCGACACCTCGGAGACAAAGAAAACCCCCTCTGGACACAGCTCGTGTCTCTACACCCCCAAACCACCTCCCACCACCAACCAACCTCACACAATTAACATGTGTATCACGTGAGCAATGGAGTCACCAGGAACATGGTGGGACAGACCATCGGTGTGATGAAGCAATGCTTCTGACGTCTGATCCGCTCGGGGTTAGCCCCCCAGTACCCACTGGAGCAGGTGTCCAAGTTCACGGTGTTCTGCTGCACCCTTCATATCATCACTATCGTGAGGACACAGGCATTGGCACCAGGAATCCGCAGGCTACCTCAGGAGGAGGAGGAGGACGCAGGGAGGATACTTCCTGGATGCCTTCGACCCGGACAGGCAGTCGGAGAGTCCCTGCTAAGATTCCGGTTCCCATCGGACAACTTCCCTTTCCCACCACGGATCCCCCATTCTCCACCATTACACCCATCTGAGACGCCCCATCACAGTGTCATTACAGCACAAAAGGAACTATTCAGTCCGACGTGTCTGCATCGCCTGTCCGAATGAGCAATTCACCTAATCCCATTCCCTGTCTTCTTCCATCAACGCTGCACATTCTTCCTTCTAATACACCAGTTTATTCAGCTTTAGCATGTTTTTGATGTGGTCACCCAACAGCTGACAATTATGCAGGGAGAGAGGGAATGGGTGATCCCCAGACAGTCAAAAAGAATCAGGCAGGTAGTGCTGCAAACCCTTGAGTGCATCTCACTCTCCAATAGGTATTCAGTTCAGAATACTGAGGAAAGTGATGCTTCACCTGGGGAGTGCAGCCAGAGCCAAGTCTGTGTCAACACGGGTGGCTGAACTGCAGTGCGGGGTCGAGGGATGACTGGAAGAGCCATAGTGATCGATAGTCAGGGGAACAGGCAGGCGTTTATGTAGCCACAGACGTGAATCGAGGATGGTGTCATGCTTGTCTGGTTCCAGGGACAAGGATGTCACTGAGAGACTGCAGAGCATCTTGAAGGAGAAGGGGAACAGCCAGCTGTCATGGTCCACATCGGAACCAGCGACAAAGGTAGAAAGAGGAATGTCGTCCTGCAGTCAGAATTTATGGAGCTAGGGAAGAAATAGGCCAGCAGGACCTCAAAGTGGTAACTTCTGGATTGCTCCCAATGCCACGAATAACTGAGTATAGAAATAGAAAACTAAGACAGATGAATGTGTGGCTGGGAAGATGGTGCAGGAGGGAGGGTTTCAGATTCCTGGGACATTGGGACCAGCTTTGGATTAGATGGGACCTGTACAGGCCTGACTGGTTGCACCTGATCGGAGCCGGGACTAGGTTACTTGCAGAACGTTTTGCCAGTGCTGTCGGGGAGGTTTCAAACTAGTTTTGCAGGGGGATGGAGACCTGAGGGTAGAATCAGTAGGGACAAAACCTGAAACGAAAATAGAAGGCAGAAAATTAATGGATGAGTCCAGGAGACAGAGGAACAGAGGGTTAGAATTCTTTTTTAAAAGAGGTTGGCAGTGCTCAAGGGTATCTATTTCACTGCAAGGAGTATAGCAAATAAAGTAGATGAGCTGAGGGCACAGATAGACAGGTAGCAGTATGATATCATAGCTATTACAGAAACATGGTTTAAGGAGGGACAGGAATGGCAGCTCAACGTTCCTGGTTACAGGGTTTTCAGACACGATAGGGAGGGGGATAAGAAAGGAGGGGAAGTGGCAATTTCGGTCAAGGAATCTATTGCAGCTGTGAGGAGGGATGATATGTTGGAAGGTTCATCAAATGAGACCATATGGATTGAGCTAAGGAACCAGAAAGGGACAATCACACTGTTGGGAATGTAATCCCGACAGCCAAATAGTTAGAGGGAGATAGAAGATCGGATATGTAGGCAAGACTCTGAGAAGTGCAAGAACAATCGGACAGTAATAGTAGGGGATTTTCATTACCCCAATATCAACTGGGATAATTTTCGTATGAAAAGAATTGAGGGAGCAGAAATCTTGAGGTGCATTCAGGAGAACGTTTTTGACCAGGATGTAACAAGTCCAACAAGAGAGGGTGCGGTTTTAGACATTGTTTTAGGAAATGAAGATAGGCAGGTGGAGGAGTGACAGTGGGGGAGCATTTTGGTGGGAGTGATCATAATTCAGTTAGTTTTAACTTCATTATGGGACAGGACAAGAGATATATCAGCAGTTAGAGTTCTCAATGGGGCAAGGCCGATATTACTAAAGTGAGGAGTGAAAGTTGTACCCCAGGCTGTTCAACTGAGGAAACAGCTGTTTGAAGGTAATTCAGTCTCAGAGCAGTGGGAGGCATTCAAAGGGGAGATTCCAGAGGTTCAGGATAAACATATTCCCACAAAGAAATAGGGTGAGGCGGCTAAATCTCGAGTCCCATGGATGTCAAGGAGCCGACAGGGTAGGTTGACGCTGAAAAGCAAAGCTTATGTCCGACACTGAGAACTCAATACTGCAGAAAGCCGAGAGGAGTATAGAAAGTGAAGGGGTAAAATCAAAAAGGAAATTAGGAAAGGAAAGAGAGGGCATGAAAGAATATTGGCAAGCAAAATCAAGGTGAACCCAAAGATGTTTTCTCAATTCATTAAGAGTAAGAGGATAACTGAGGGGAGAGTAGGCCCCATAGTAGATCAGAAAGATAACCTTTGGATAAGGGTAGAAGATATTGGTATGGTTCTTTATTGAACACTTTGCGTATGTCTTCAGAAAAGAGGGGGGTTTAGATATTGTCGTTAAGGAGGAAAAGTGTGAATTATTGGATATAATAAACATAGGGAGAGAGGAAGTATTAATGGGATTAGCATCCTTGAAAGTTGATAAATCACCACAGCCGGATGAAATGTACCCCAGGCTGTTCAAAGAAGTAAGAGAGGAAATAGCAGAGGGTTTTCCCACCATCATTTTCCAATCTCACTCGATACAGTTGTGTTGCCGGAGTATTGGAGAATTGCTAACATTGTACCTCTGTTTAAAAAGGGAGCGAAGGATAGTCTGAATAATTACAGGCTAGTCAGTATAACATCAGTAGTGGGCAAATTATTGGAGTCTATTCTGAGAGACAGGATAAACTGTCACTTAGAAAGGCACAGGTTTATCAAGGATAGTCAGCATGGATTTGTTAAGGGACGCTCTTGTTTGACCAAATTGATCGAATTTTTTGAAGATGTTACAGGGAATATAGATGAGGGTAGTGCAGTTGATGTGGTCGACATGGATATTAGCAAGGCTTCTGACAAGCTCCCACCTGAAAGATTGGTTCAAAAAATAAAATCCCATGGCGTCCAGAGAAATGCAGCAAGGCGGATACAAAATTGTCTCAGTGGCAGGAAACAAAGGGTAATTATTGACAAGTATTTTTGCGACTGGAGGACTGTTTCCAGTGTCATTCCACAGGGCTCAGTAATGGGTCCCCTGCTTGTTGAGGTCTATATTAAAGATTTAGATGTAAATGTAGTGGGTATGATCAAGACATTTGCAGACGACACAAAGATTGGCCATGCGGTGGATAGCGAGAAGGATAGCTGTTGGCTGCAGGAAGATATTGACGGTCTGGTCAGATGGGCAGAAAAATGGAATTCGACCTGGTTAAGTCTGAGGTGATGCAACTGGGGAGCTCAAACAAGGAAAGGAATACACGATTACTTGGACAATACTGAGAAGTGTACAGGAAGTAAGGGACTTTGGAGCGAATGCCCACATATCCCTGAAGATAGCAGGACAGGTCAATAAGACAGTTAAGAAGGCATATGGAATCCTTTCCTTTATTTGCCGAGGTATAGAATGTAAGAGCTGGGAGGTTATGCTGGAACTGTATAAATCATTGGTTAGGCCACAACTTGAATACTGTGTGCAGTTCTGGTAACAGAAAGGATATAATTGCACTAGAGAGGGTACACAGGAGATTTACGAGCATGTTGCCAGGACTGGAAAAATGCAACTAAGAGGAAGTATTGGATCGGCTGGGGTTGTTCTCCATGGAACAGAGAAGGCTGAGGGGCGATCTGATTGAAATGAACAACATTTTGCGGGGCCTGGATAGAGTGGAGATGAAGGGTCTATTCACATTAGCAGAAAGATCAGTGACTAGGGGACATAGATTTAAAGTGATTGGTAGAAATATCAGAAGGGAGTTGAGGAAAAACATGTTCACCCAGAAATACAAAATTGCCTCAGTAACAGGAAGCAAAGGGTAAGTGTTGACGGGTATTGACTGGAGGACTGTTTCCAGTGGTTTTCCACGGGGCTCGGTACTGGGTCCCCTGCTTTTAGTGGGGATCTGGAATTCACTTCCTGAAAGGATGGTTGAGGCAGAAAGCCTCTACTCATTCAAAAAGAGCCTGGATGTGCACCTCAAATGTCATAATCTGCAGGGCTCTGGATCAAATGCTGGATTAGAATAGGAGGATAAGTTTTCAGCAGGCACAGACACGATGGGCCAAGTGGCCTCTTTCTGTGCCTTAAACTTTCTATGATTCTATGATTCTATCACACGAAACACGCAATCTTCGCTAACACTCACAATTACGTCAACAAACTATCAAGATGATCAGAAATGATTTTCCATGAAGCTATCCGTGCTACTCGCCATTTATTAAGACATGATTTTACAAGCAAGAAATATTTTTGTGCTGGGTTATGGCCTCAACAATTTTCCAAGAATCAGCATTGGAATGATAGTTACAGGGCTTATCCAACCTCTCCTTTTTTAAACAGGGTGTAACATTTACAGCCCTCCAGTTCTCTGGCATCTTTTTTTATTCATTCATGGGATGTGGAGATCGCTGGATAAGCCAGCATTTATTGTCCATCCCTAATTGCCCTTGAGAAGGTGGTGGTGAGCTGCCTTCATGAACCACTGCAGTCCACGTGGGGTAGGAACACCCACAGTGCTGTTAGGAAGGAGTTCCAGTATTTTAACCCAGTGACAGTGAAGGAACAGTGATATAGTGCCAAGTCAGGATGATGTCTGGTTTCGAGGGGAACTTGCAGGTGCTGGTGTTCCCATACATCTGCTGCCCTTGTCCTTCGATGTGATAGAGGTTGTGTGTTCGGAAGATGCTGTCTAAGTAGACTTGGTGCGTTGCTGCAGTGCATCTTGTAGATGGTACACACTGCTGCCTCTTTGCGTTGGTGGTGAAGATAGTGAATGTTGTGGATGGGGTGCCAATCAAGTGCTGCTTTGTCCTGGATGGTGCCGACCTTCTTGAGTGTTTTTGGAGCTGCACCCATCCAGGCAAGCAGGGAAAATTCCATCACACTCCTGACTTGTGCCTTGTAGATGGTTGACTGGCTTTGGTGAGTCAGGAGGTGAGTTACTCGCCTCAGGATTCCTCGCCGATGACCTGCTCTTTTAGCCATCGTATTTATATGGCTACTCCTGTTCAGTATCTGGTCAATGGTAGCCCCTAAGATGCGATTGTGGGGGATTCAGCTATGGTAATGTCATTGAATGTCAAGGGGGAAGATTAGATTATCTCTTGTCGGAGACCGTCATTGCCTGGCGCTTGTGCAGAGTGAACGATACTTGCCAATTATCAGCCCAAGCCTTGACATTGTCCAAGTCTTGCTGCATTTCTACACGGACTGCTTCAATATTTGAGGAGTCACAAATGGTGCTGAAAATTGTGCAATCATCAACAAACATCCCCACATCTGACCTTATCATTAAAGGAAGGTCATTGATGAAGCAGCTGAAGATGGTTGGGCCTAGGACACAACACTGAGGAGCTGATTGACCTGCAACAACCACAACCATCTTCCTTTGTGCGAGGTATGACTCCAACTAGCAGAGAGTTTTCCCCCTGATTCCCACTGACTCAATTTTTGCTCGGGCTCCTTGATGCCATACTTAGTCAAATGCTGCCTTGGTGTCAAGGGCAGTCACTCATACCTCACCTATTGAATTCAGCTCCTTTGTCCATGTTTGCACCAAGACTGTCATGAGGTCAGGAGCTGTGCGACCCTGGCGGAAACCAAACTGAGCGTCACTGAGCAGGTCATTGCTAAGCAAGTGCTATTTGGTAGCATTGTCGTTGACACCTTCCATCACTTTACTGATGATTGAGAATAGGCTGATGGGGCGGTAATTGGCCGGGTTGGACTTGTCCTGCTTTATGTGTACAGGACAGACCTGGGCAATTTTCCATATTGCAGGATAGAGGCCAATGTTGCAGCTGTACTGGAACAGTTTGATGGGGGAACGGAAGTTCTGGAGCACAGGTATTCAGTACTATTTCCGGAATATTGTCAGGGCCCATAGCCTTTGCAGTATCCAATGCCTTCAATCGTTTCTTGATATCACGCTGAGTGAATCGAACCCTGAGAAACAGTACTGTATACTCCCCTCCACCTCCAGTCTGAATAATCACTGTTCACCACTTCTCTCTGCTTTCTTTCTCTCAGTCAGTGTCATATCAACACTATCACTGTCACATTAATCCATGTCATGACAAGTCTATGAAATGTCACTTGATCACAGGCCTTTTGAAAATCTATATCCATAAGTGGATATACATGAGTAGGGGCGGAATATGTTGGTATGGTTCTTAATGAATACTTTGTATCTGTCTTAACAGAAGAGGGGACGATGCAGATATTGTGTTTAAGGATGAGGAGTGTGAATAATTGGATGTGATATACATAGGGAGAGAGGAAGTATTAATGGGATTAGCATCCTTGAAAGTTGGTAAATCACCAGGGCCAGATGAAATGTATTCTAGGCTGTCAAAAGAAGTGAGAGAGGAAATAGCAGAGGATATGACCATCATTTTCCAATCCTCACTGGATACAGGTGTAGTGCCAGAGGATTGGTGAACTGTTAACATTGTACCTCTTTAAAAATGGAGCAAGGGATAGACCGAATGATTGCAGACCAGTCAGTGTAACCTCAGTAGTGGGCAAATTATTGGAATCTATTCTGTGAGACAGGATAAACTGTCACTTAGAAAGGCTCAGGTCAATCAAGGACAGTCAGCATGGATTTGATAAGGGAAGATATTGTTTGACCAACTTGATTGAATTTTTCGACAACGTAGTAAGGATGATAGATGAGGGTAGTGCTGATGATATGGTCTACATGGATTTTGGCAAGGCTTTTGACAAGGTCCCACGTGGCACACTAGTTTAAAAAATAAAATCCCATGGAATCCAGGGAACTGCAGCAAGCTGGATACAAAATTGGCTCAGTGGCAGGAAACAAAGGCTGTTTGTTGATGGGTGATTTACTGACTTGAGTTCTGTTTCCAGTGGCGTTCCACAGGGCTCAGTACTGGGTCCCCTGCTTTTTGTGGTGTATATTAACGATTTGAACGTAAATGTAGGGGGCATGATCAAGATGTTTGCAGATGGTACACAGATTGGCCGTGCGGTAGATAGCGAGGACGATAGCTGTAGGCTGCTGGAAAATATTGATGGCAGAAAAGTGTCAAATGGAATTCAACCTGGTTAAGTATGAGACGATGCAATTGAGGAGGTCAGACAAGGCAAAGGGATAGACGATCAATCGGAAAATACTGAGAAGTGTAGAGAAAGTGAGGGACCTTGGTGTCAATGTCCACTGATCCCTGAAGGTAGCAGTTCAGGTCGATAAGGTTGTTAAGAAGGGATACGGAATCCTTTCCCTTATTAGCTGAGGTATAGAATACAGGAGCAGGGAGGTTATACTGGAACTGTATAAATCATTGGTTCGGCCACAAGTTGAGTACTGTGTGTAGTTCTGGTCACCTCATTACACAAAGGATGTAATTGTACGAGAGAGGCGACTGAGCAGATTTACAAGGACTGGAAAAATGCAGCTCTGAAGAAAGATGAGATAGGCTGGGGCTATTCTACTTGGAACAGAGAAGGCTGAAGGGAGATCTGATTGAAATGCACATAATTTTGTGGGGCCTGGATAGAGTGGAGGTGAAGAGTCTATTCACCTAAGCAGAGAGATCAGTGACTAGGGGGCAGTGACTTAAAGCGCTTGGGAGAAGGATGAGCGGGGAGTTGAGGAGAAACTTGTTCACTCAAAAATACAAAATTGGCTCAGTGGCAGGAAACAAAGGGTAATTGTTATAATAAAAGCAAAATACCGCGAAAGCTGGAAATCTGATGTAAAAACAAGAAATGCTGGAAATACTCGGCACGTCTGGCAGCATCTGTGGCGAGAGAAGCAGAGAATGTAATTAATGTCAGTCTCCATGGACACACCACAGCCCAGGCCCTGAGACTGAAATAAATGCACACACACACACACACACACACACACACACACACACACACACACACACACACACACACACACACACACACACACCACAGTCCAGACCCTGAGACATACATGAATACAGACACAGACACACACACACACACACACACCGCAGTCCAGGCCCTGAGATGGATAAATATATACACACACACACACCACGGACCAGGCCCTGAGACATATAGATACAAACAGACACACACAGAAACACACACACATCCACCACAGACAAGACCCTGAGATATATATATATGCAAACACACAGGAACAGACACACCACAGACCAGACCCTGAGACATATATATATACAAACAAACAGGAACACTCACAGACACACCACAGACCAGACCCTGAGACTTATAATAATGCACACACACACACACACACACACACACACACACACACACACACACACACACACACAAACAATCACACACACACACACACACACCACAGACCAGGCCCTGAGACATATATATACAAAAACACAGGAAAACACACACCACAGACCAGACCCTGAGACATGTATATACGAATACACAGGAATACAAACACACAGGAACGCACACACACAAACCACAGTCCAGAAACTGAGACTTATATATTTCCACACACACACACCACAGTCCAGGCCCTGAGACTTATATATACACAGACACACACACCACAGTCCAGACCGTGAGACTTCTATATTTCCACACACACACACCACAGTCCAGACCCTGAGACTTATATATTTCCACACACACACCACAGCCCAGACCCTGAGACTTATATATACACACACACACACACCACAGTCCAGACCGTGAGAATTATATATTTCCACACACACACACCACAGTCCAGACCGTGAGAATTATATACTTCCACACACACCACAGTACAGAACCTGAGACTTATATATATATACACACACACACCACAGTCCAGACCCTGAGACATACATGAATACAGACACAGACACACACACACACACACACACACCGCAGTCCAGGCCCTGAGATGGATAAATATATACACACACACACACCACGGACCAGGCCCTGAGACATATAGATACAAACAGACACACACAGAAACACACACACATCCACCACAGACAAGACCCTGAGATATATATATGCAAACACACAGGAACAGACACACCACAGACCAGACCCTGAGACATATATATATACAAACAAACAGGAACACTCACAGACACACCACAGACCAGACCCTGAGACTTATAATAATGCACACACACACACACACACACACACACACACACACACACACACACACACACAAACAATCACACACACACACACCACAGACCAGGCCCTGAGACATATATATACAAAAACACAGGAAAACACACACCACAGACCAGACCCTGAGACATGTATATACGAATACACAGGAATACAAACACACAGGAACGCACACACACAAACCACAGTCCAGAAACTGAGACTTATATATTTCCACACACACACACCACAGTCCAGACCCTGAGACTTATATATACACAGACACACACCACCACAGTCCAGACCGTGAGACTTCTATATTTCCACACACACACACCACAGTCCAGACCCTGAGACTTATATATTTCCACACACACACCACAGCCCAGACCCTGAGACTTATATATACACACACACACACACCACAGTCCAGACCGTGAGAATTATATATTTCCACACACACACACCACAGTCCAGACCGTGAGAATTATATACTTCCACACACACCACAGTACAGAACCTGAGACTTATATATTTCCATACACACACACCACAGTCCAGGCACTGAGACTTATATATTTCCACACGGACACACCACAGTCCAGACCCTGAGACTTATATATATACACACACACACCACAGTCCAGACACAGAGACATATATATATACACACACACACACCACAGTCCAGACTCTGAGACTTATATATACACACACACACACCACAGTCCAGACCGTGAGACTTCTATATTTCCACACACGCACTCCACAGTCCAGACCCTGAGACTTATATATTTCCACACACACACCACAGTCCAGACCCTGAGACTTATATATATTTCCACACACACCACAGTTCAGACCCTGTGACTTATATATATCCGCACACACACCACAGTCCAGACCCTGAGACTGAAATAAATACACACACAAACACCACAGCCCAGACCCTGAGAATTATATATTTCCACACACACACACCACAGTCCAGACACTGAGACTTATATATTTCCACACACACAGACCACAGTCCAGACCCTGAGCCTTATATATTTCCACACACACACCACAGTCCAGACCCTGAGACTTATATATTTCCACACACACACCACAGCCCAGACCCTGAGACTTATATATACACACACACACACCACAGTCCAGACCGTGAGAATTATATATTTCCACACACACACACAACAGTCCAGACCGTGAGAATTATATACTTCCACACACACCACAGTACAGAAGCTGAGACTTATATATATATATACACACACTCACCACAGTCCAGACCCGGAGACTTATATATTTCCACACACACACACCACAGTCCAGACCGTGAGACTTATATATTTCCACACACACACACACTACAGTCCAGACACTGAGACTTATATATTTCCATACAGACACACCACAGTCCAGGCACAGAGACTTATATATTTCCACACGGACACACCACAGTCCAGACCCTGAGACTTATATATATACACACACACACCACAGTCCAGACCCAGAGACATATATATACACACACACACACCACCGTCCAGAGACTGAGACTTATATATATAAACACACACACACACCACAGTCCAGACCCTGAAACTTATATATATACACACACACACACACACACAAACCACAGACCAGGCACTGAGACTTATACATTTCCACACACACACACACACCACAGTCCAGACCCTGAGACTTAAATATTTTCACACACACACACCACGGTCCAGACACTGAGACTTATATATTTCCACAAACACACACCACAGTCGAGACCCTGAGACTTATATATATATACACACACACACACCACAGTTCAGACCCTGAGACTTCTATATTTCCACACACACACCACAGTCCAGACACTGAGACTTATATATTTCCATACAGACACACCACAGTCCAGGCACAGAGACTTATATATTTCCACACGGACACACCACAGTCCAGACCCTGAGACTTATATATATACACACACACACCACAGTCCAGACCCAGAGACATATATATACACACACACACACCACCGTCCAGAGACTGAGACTTATATATATAAACACACACACACACCACAGTCCAGACCCTGAAACTTATATATACACACACACACACACACACACACACACACACAAACCACAGACCAGGCACTGAGACTTATACATTTCCACACACACACACACACCACAGTCCAGACCCTGAGACTTAAA
Source organism: Heterodontus francisci (assembly GCF_036365525.1). Classification (NCBI taxonomy): domain Eukaryota; kingdom Metazoa; phylum Chordata; class Chondrichthyes; order Heterodontiformes; family Heterodontidae; genus Heterodontus; species Heterodontus francisci. The sequence goes on along the minus strand of NW_027141631.1, from coordinate 150,901 downwards.
TATTTTCACACACACACACCACGGTCCAGACACTGAGACTTATATATTTCCACAAACACACACCACAGTCGAGACCCTGAGACTTATAAATATATACACACACACACACCACAGTTCAGACCCTGAGACTTCTATATTTCCACACACACAACACAGTCCAGACCCTGAGACTTATATATTTCCACACACACACCACAGCCCAGACCCTGAGACTTATATATACACACACACACACACCACAGTCCAGACCGTGAGAATTATATATTTCCACACACACACACCACAGTCCAGACCGTGAGAATTATATACTTCCACACACACCACAGTACAGAACCTGAGACTTATATATATATACACACACTCACCACAGTCCAGACCCTGAGACATACATGAATACAGACACAGACACACACACACACACACACACCGCAGTCCAGGCCCTGAGATGGATAAATATATACACACACACACACCACGGACCAGGCCCTGAGACATATAGATACAAACAGACACACACAGAAACACACACACATCCACCACAGACAAGACCCTGAGATATATATATGCAAACACACAGGAACAGACACACCACAGACCAGACCCTGAGACATATATATATACAAACAAACAGGAACACTCACAGACACACCACAGACCAGTCCCTGAGACTTATAATAATGCACACACACACACACACACACACACACACACACACACACACACACACACACACACACACACACACACACAAACAATCACACACACACACACCACAGACCAGGCCCTGAGACATATATATACAAAAACACAGGAAAACACACACCACAGACCAGACCCTGAGACATGTATATACGAATACACAGGAATACAAACACACAGGAACGCACACACACAAACCACAGTCCAGAAACTGAGACTTATATATTTCCACACACACACACCACAGTCCAGACCCTGAGACTTATATATACACAGACACACACCACCACAGTCCAGACCGTGAGACTTCTATATTTCCACACACACACACCACAGTCCAGACCCTGAGACTTATATATTTCCACACACACACCACAGCCCAGACCCTGAGACTTATATATACACACACACACACACCACAGTCCAGACCGTGAGAATTATATATTTCCACACACACACACCACAGTCCAGACCGTGAGAATTATATACTTCCACACACACCACAGTACAGAACCTGAGACTTATATATATATACACACACTCACCACAGTCCAGACCCTGAGACTTATATATTTCCACACACACACCACAGTCCAGACCGTGAGACTTATATATTTCCACACACACACACCACAGTCCAGACACTGAGACTTATATATTTCCATACACACACACCACAGTCCAGGCACTGAGACTTATATATTTCCACACGGACACACCACAGTCCAGACCCTGAGACTTATATATATACACACACACACCACAGTCCAGACACAGAGACATATATATATACACACACACACACCACAGTCCAGACCCTGAGACTTATATATACACACACACACACCACAGTCCAGACCGTGAGACTTCTATATTTCCACACACACACACCACAGTCCAGACCCTGAGACTTATATATTTCCACACACACACCACAGTCCAGACCCTGAAACTTATATATATACACACACACACACCACAGACCAGGCACTGAGACTTATACATTTCCACACACACACACACACCACAGTCCAAAACCTGAGACTTAAATATTTTCACACACACACACCACGGTCCAGACACTGAGACTTATATATTTCCACAAACACACACCACAGTCGAGACCCTGAGACTTATATATATACACACACCACAGTTCAGACCCTGAGACTTCTATATTTCCACACACACACCACAGTCCAGGCACTGAGACGTATATATTTCCAAACACACACCACAGTCCAGACCCTGAGACTTATATACACACACACACACACACACAACAGTCCAGACGCTGATACTTATATATATTTCCACACACACCACAGTTCAGACCCTGTGACTTATATATATCCGCACACACACCACAGTCCAGACCCTGAGACTGAAATAAATACACACACAAACACCACAGCCCAGACCCTGAGAATTATATATTTCCACACACACACACCACAGTCCAGACACTGAGACTTATATATTTCCACACACACAGACCACAGTCCAGACCCTGAGACTTATATATTTCCACACACACACCACAGTCCAGACCCTGAGACTTATATATTTCCACACACACACCACAGCCCTGACCCTGAGACTTATATATACACACACACACACCGCAGTCCAGCTCGTGAGAATTATATATTTCCACACACACACACAACAGTCCAGACCGTGAGAATTATATACTTCCACACACACCACAGTACAGAAGCTGAGACTTATATATATATATACACACACTCACCACAGTCCAGACCCGGAGACTTATATATTTCCACACACACACACCACAGTCCAGACCGTGAGACTTATATATTTCCACACACACACACACTACAGTCCAGACACTGAGACTTATATATTTCCATACAGACACACCACAGTCCAGGCACAGAGACTTATATATTTCCACACGGACACACCACAGTCCAGACCATGAGACTTATATATATACACACACACACCACAGTCCAGACCCAGAGACATATATATACACACACACACACCACCGTCCAGAGACTGAGACTTATATATATAAACACACACACACACCACAGTCCAGACCCTGAAACTTATATATATACACACACACACACACACACAAACCACAGACCAGGCACTGAGACTTATACATTTCCACACGCACACACACACCACAGTCCAGACCCTGAGACTTAAATATTTTCACACACACACACCACGGTCCAGACACTGAGACTTATATATTTCCACAAACACACACCACAGTCGAGACCCTGAGACTTATATATATATACACACACCACAGTTCAGACCCTGAGACTTCTATATTTCCACACACACACCACAGTCCAGACACTGAGACTTATATATTTCCATACAGACACACCACAGTCCAGGCACAGAGACTTATATATTTCCACACGGACACACCACAGTCCAGACCCTGAGACTTATATATATACACACACACACCACAGTCCAGACCCAGAGACATATATATACACACACACACACCACCGTCCAGAGACTGAGACTTATATATATAAACACACACACACACCACAGTCCAGACCCTGAAACTTATATATACACACACACACACACACACACACACACAAACCACAGACCAGGCACTGAGACTTATACATTTCCACACACACACACACACCACAGTCCAGACCCTGAGACTTAAATATTTTCACACACACACACCACGGTCCAGACACTGAGACTTATATATTTCCACAAACACACACCACAGTCGAGACCCTGAGACTTATAAATATATACACACACACACACCACAGTTCAGACCCTGAGACTTCTATATTTCCACACACACAACACAGTCCAGGCACTGAGACGTATATATTTCCAAACACACACCACAGTCCAGACCCTGAGACTTATACACACACACACACACACACACACACACAACAGTCCAGACGCTGATACTTATATATTTCCACACACACCACAGTTCAGACCCTGAGACTTATATATATCCGCACACACACCACAGTCCAGACCCTGAGACTGAAATAAATACGCACACAAACACCACAGCCCAGACCCTGAGAATTATATATTTCCACACACACACACCACAGTCCAGACCCTGAGACTTATATATTTCCACACACACACACCGCAGTCCCGACCCTGAGACTTATATATTTCCACACACCCACCACAGTCCAGACCCTGAGACTTATATATTTCCACACACACACACCACAGTCATGACCCTGAGACTTATATATATATATACACACACACATCGCAGTCCAGACCCTGAGAATTATATATATATATACACACACACCACAGTCCAGACCCTGAGACTTATATATACACACACACACACACCACAGTCCAGACCCTGAGACTTATATATACACACACACACACACCACAGTCCAGACACTGAGACCTATACATATATACACACATACACACACCACAGTCCAGACCCTGGGACTTATATATATACACACACACCACAGTCCAGACCCTGAAACTTATATATTTCCACATAAACACACCACAGTGCAGTCCCTGAGGCTTATACATATACACACACACACACCACAGTCCAGACCCTGAGACTTAGATATATAGACACACACACCACAGTCCAGACCGTGAGACTTCTATATTTCCACACACACACACCACAGTCCAGACCGTGAGACTTATACATTTCAAAGCACACACACCACAGTCCAGACCCTGAGACTTATATATTTCCACCCACATACCACAGCCCAGACCCTGAGACCTATATACACACACACACACACCACAGTCCAGACCGTGAGAATTATATATTTCCACACACACACACCACAGTCCAGACCGTGAGAATTATATACTTCCACACACACCACAGTACAGACCCTGAGACTTATATATATATACACACACTCACCACAGTCCAGACCCTGAGACTTATATATTTCCACACACACACCACAGTCCAGACCGTGAGACTTATATATTTCCACACACACATCACAGTCCAGACACTGAGACTTTTATATTTCCATACACACACACCACGGTCCAGACACTGAGACTTATATATTTCCACAAACACACACCACAGTCCAGACCCTGAGACTTATATATATATACACACACACACACCACAGTTCAGGCCCTGAGACTTCTATATTTCCACACACACACCACAGTCCAGGCACTGAGACGTATATATTTCCAAACACACACCACAGTCCAGACCCTGAGACTTATACACACACACACACACAAACACAACAGTCCATACCCTCATACTTATATATTTCCACACCCACCACAGTCCAGACCCTGAGACTTATATATTTCCACACACACAAACCACAGTCCTGACCCTGAGACCTATATATATATATACACACACACATCGCAGTCCAGACCCTGAGAATTATATATATATATATACACACACACCACAGTCCAGACCCTGAGACTTATATATATACACACTCACACACCACAGTCCAGACACTGAGACCTATATATATATACACACAGACACACACCACAGTCCAGACACTGAGAATTATATATTTCCACATACACACACCACAGTCCAGACCCTGAGACTTATATATATACACACACACCACAGTCCAGACCCTGAGACTTATATATTTCCACATAAACACACCACAGTGTAGTCCCTGAGACTTATACATATACACACACACACACCACAGTCCAGACTCTGAGACTTATATATTTCCACACATCCACCACAGTCCAGACACTGAGACTTATACATATACACACACACACCACTGTCCAGACGTTGAGACTTATATATTTCCACACACACACCTCAGTCCAGACCGTGAGACTTATATATTTCCACACACGCACACCACAGTCCTGACCCTGAGACTTATATGTTTCCACACACCCACACCACATTCCAGACCCTGAGACTTATATATTTCCACACACACACACCACAGTCCCGGCCCTGAGACTTATACATATACACAAACACACACCACAGTCCAGACCCTGAGATTTATATATTTCCACACACACACACCACAGTCCAGACCCTGAGATTTATATATTTCCACACACACACACCACAGTCCAGACACTGAGACATATATATATATACACACACACACCATAGTCAAGACCCTGAGAATTATATATGCACACACACACACACACCACAGTCCA